>NC_021161.2:34939637-34949991 GCF_000331145.2 Cicer arietinum
ATTATTACAATATTATTATCATTTACATTTCTTTTATTTTACTATAACAAAGTCTATCATATTACTCGGCAAAAAATGTATTTAATCATATTATCTCTATGTGTTATTTATTCGTTTTGAAATTTTGTATAAGAGTCGTAATTTTTGTTTTACATTTTGAAATGTTTATTCCCTCCATTTTATTGGTAAACTTTGTTTACATTGTAGGAATAATTTAGTTAATTTTTGTTATTATTAATGTCAAAAATTATATTTATATAAACTTAATGATTTTAAAACAAAAATATCAATTATCCTTTTTTACAATAACTTCTCCTTGGATAGTAAACTTGGAACAGTTTTTTCTCAAGTCAAAAATTGAGTTTTATTAATTTTTTTAAAATCTTTGTGAGAGGCACCAAAAATTCAGCCATGACTTCTCATTCGATTATGTAGGTCCTATGCAATTATTGTCACTATCTATTATAAGAGCTTGATTTCAAATTTATAATTTCAAATATAATAGTTATACACATACATTAACAATAACAATAGTATTATTCAATATTTTTTTTTTCTTTTCATGTTACCTTATCAATATATGACGTCTATTATGTCATTATTTTTATTTCTCTTTATCTCTTAAAAGCTTAAAATATATACACTTTATGAATATATGCTAAATATTTTTCTTTCAAATATATATGTTGACGATCTATTCATTTTCCTAGAATTTTATATTCAATTTTCATTTTTTGAATAATATTCAGTATTCATAGTTTATGGTTCAAAGTTAAAATTATTTTGAGAAGAAGCTAAAGTGTGGCTTTATGTCCTATATATCAAAGGACTAGATCCCCAAAACAAGGGCTTTAGTCTCAACAAGGGCTTTAGTCTCAATTCAGTAAAGGTGTCATTCAAAGAAATTGTTTACTTCATGTATAACTAGTAAAAGATCTATGTATTTGCACGAGTTTGTGCGTGGTGAATTATTTTATTAATGAATTATATTAGAGAAGTTAAAACATATTTTAGTTAACAATTTATAGAATTGAAAGTGGTAAATAAAATACAAATATGATTCACTATTTACAAAGATGTTATTGTTTGTATAATTGCATGAATGTGAAATATACTTGAATTATTTGAAACACATGCAGAGAACACTAATAGTAAACGAACTTCAATTTAACAAAATGTAACCTAATATGAAATGACAATGTTGCTTACGTTAAATAAAATACAAAATCATAATGCAGTAAATGAGAAACAAAGGCAACTCAACAATTGAGCTAGTTTAGCAAAATAGTTGTAGTACAAACTACAACCTACAAATAAGTTCTGAAACATATATAATTTTATAATTAAAAAAGAGTTCATCAAAAGGAGTCGAATCTAGTTCTCCAATTTCGTCACACTAGCAATGTTTTCTACTAAAAATGGGCAATGAAAGTGCAATGTCATATGAGACTACAATTGAAAATTGTCATCTAATAAGCTTGAAAGACCAAAGAGATTGTGAAGGTGACATAGACATTCTTGGGATATAAATAAGATTTCCTATATTCTTCTTAGAAATGATCTTTGTGTCTAGCACATGGTTTCCTAGCTCGATGACTATGAGGCGAGTACCTTTGCACAATCCTTGTGATTGGTCTAAGTTTCTTAATAACATGATAGGAGAACCAACCTTCAGCTTAATTTTGTGGTTAGGAAGACCAAAGTTGTTAATGAAATTAAAAAAAATCTAGTGTCAAAATATCAAAAGCCTTAGGAGTATTAACTTCAAATCTATCTATACAATATGATAATCGGTACTCTCTCTCTTCTCCTAAATTAGTTATATAAGATGGAACATAGTACTAACATTAAAATCTAAAATTAAGCATAATATATTACAAATAGTAAGTTGTAAGAAATGGTACCTAATATTACTTGTAGAACATATTTATTAAGTTTGTCAATATCATCAATTGGTGAAACCAAAATAACTCTTTGTTGTAGAAATTTATCATTAGTATGATTATCCAATAAATTTGGGTAAGTGATTTGGACAATAGCATAATTGGATCTTCAAAATTGGATATTAAAAGATCATACGGAATACGAACTTCAACATAATCATCATTAGGCTCACATACTTTCCCATCACCTATATCTAATATCCATTTTGAAAAATTATTACAACTCAACTTTTTCATATGGTGTTGCTCCTTCTTGCAAACGCGTGTTCTTTGTAGGTGTTAACACTTGACAATGATCTATATATATGATGTATTTATGGATGCATGGACGATATCTGAACGACTTCCTCTTGGGATAACTGGTAAAATTTGTCTAAAATTTCCTCCAAATATAGTAACTTTATCCCAAAAAATACTTTTTGAATCCATGATATCCTTGAGGCTCTTATCCAATGCCTCAAAACATCATTTATGAGCCATTGGAGCTTCATCCCAAATGACCAGTTGAGTTTGCTTCAATAGTTCAACAAGCTCACTACATTTATCTATATTGTAGGTGGAACACTCAAAAGCATGAACAATAATTTTGAATTTGGAATGAGCTGATCGTCACCATGGAAGTAGTAGAGATGCAATTCTTCTTGGCACAATCGTCAAAACCACATTTCTTTTGGAATGTATTACTGATGCAAGAGTTCTCCATATAAATATTTTTCCAGTTCCACCATATCCATATAGAAAAAAAATACTCCTTTTGTTTGTTGCATTACTACTTGCATTATTTTGTGAAATATTTTTCTTTGTTCATTTACAAAATATGGTGATAGAGTTTAATAAATATCAAACATTACATTAATAAGATGTTAATTTTTTTTTGAAAGTTTATTAAAATTTAGCATAATGGTATATACCTGCTAGAGAACCAAACAAGCTCAATGAAAATTTGTTGTTCACTTTGTGGATCGTAGTTGCGCTCTTCATAAATGAGATAATTTTCCAAGTCATGTGTGACGCAACCACTTGGATATGAAAGTGGTGGATAATCCTTAAGACTCTTTCTGTTTGATTCAAGAAGTTTTTCTATTTAAATCAATGTTGGATTTTTTTAATTCTTCACCACTTAGTTTCAAACTTGATATAATATATAATAATAACATAGTTATGTTAATATGATTATCATATATAATGACACAATTCTAACATTGAATTTAAAGTTATCAAAACTTGTAAAGTTGTGTTGTTATATGTAATCATACCTTGATTCCCAACCATTTTTCTTTGTACTTACAAAATTCCATTAGTCAATATCATCCAAGTGTTTTTCCAAGTAGGCTTTGGTCTGTTGAGTATGAAACTAACATGATGACAAACAACTTTCTTAGAAAATGACTAGAACCCCATCCATTTGCTTCTTTGATACCCTTATTATATTCTCGATCATCGTTGAGGAATCCCATTGTAAAATATGCCTCGTGAAATATATCATATTTATGGTTTGAAATTGTTTTGATCTCATCATAGTTACGTGCTCATTTAGTAACAATTTACATCATTCGTGAATAATAAAGCTCTTCGGTTGATGGTGGGACCTAGATTAGTCGACCAATTGGTTAACTATATGCAACTTTATAGTACAAATTATATGCTCATTTAGTCATTTTTACATTTGATTGAATAACAAAGGTTTTTACTTTCTTGGTTCCATGCTTATTCATTTCACTTCCATAGGATAGCACTACATTAATTGACACTTTATGCACATAATTATCATCTAGCTACTAGCTAATATGAAAACAAATAGTTTAATGAGATAGTAATGCTTTTTTCCTAAAATATGTTTGTGTTTTTATTGTAAGATGAGTCTCTTCTTTGATGGTAGGGCCCATATTAGTCGACCAATTGAGTAACCTCTTTTTCGTGACTTCTATGATCTACATTGCTTGACATACACAAATTTTGATACAAATTGTCAATATGTCAGAGCTCTTGCATATGGATAAATTTTATTTTGATACACTTAGTTTTTGAAGAACATCATTGATTTGTTCAAAATCATTGTAGTACACTAAATTATCCCCTTCTACCATGAATTGGGAATGAAAATGTTCTCCAACAAGCTTCACTTGAAGAACTATATCTGCAATCTAAGTAATGCTTGATCTCATCAAGGTTTGAGACACCATTAGTTAAAGCATGTTGGTTCAATACTATTGCAGTGGTGATTTTATCGTACCCCTTGTTGATATACTTAAATAAGTAATTAATGGATATTTATGTGGGCCTAATACTTGAGTAGTAATCTTGCATTATATGGAACAACAAATAGGTTATTAAGCTCAACTACATTGTTGACAAGAACATGGCCATTATTCCTTCGTCTATACATGGGATACCCATCTTGGTCAACTAATGTTGGTTTTTGAAATTGCTTTGGATAATACTTGTTGCATTTGCATTGTTTCATCCATGAGACAATCCTATTTTCTAGTCCACATGAAACACGCATCATATGATATTTGACTAAGTTGAATAACTCTTTCTGGTGAAGTTCAGATGAAATTTCTACTGATGTTATTTTATTTATATCATATGGTATTGGATACTTGTTAGAGGGATGTAGGGAGATATGGGGTAATCATCTCTTTTGGAATTCTATTGTATACATATCTGCAATAGTTATAAATAAAAATAAATAAGTGTATTTATTGAATATTACATGATGTTATAAAATTAAGAATTGTTCTTATATGTAATAGCATATTTGGACTTACATGCAAGTACATTCCCCAAAACATTTTTTTTTCTTCAAATCGGACAAGAGTTCATCAAACTTTATTTTAAACACTCTTGAAATAATATCAGGTCTATCATGTGGCTTTAAATTCTTTGGTGAAAGAAGTCGAATGATTTTTGGCCAATTTGGATTGCATGTTAAATGTAAAGGAAAGATCTAGAAACCCAACATGACTGCAAATGGCCATTCCATCAAAGTACAACTGATCCATATATCTTCAACCAGTTGTTGGTAAAATTACTCTTTTCCCTGTGTTACTTCCTTGAGATTCAACTGTGCCATTAGTGTTATTCAAATTTCTATACTTAGAAACTCAAAGTTTGGTTTGATTTTTCCTTTACCAGTTCAAGCGTTCAGATTCCAACATTGACCATTCATCAACTAAAATTTGTTGGAAAAGTCTTCTTGAATACAACAAAGTTTGAGCTTCATATTTCCCGCATTAGATTCTAAATACCCGCCATTCTCTAATAATTAATTTATTTCTTTTGAGCTTCTTAGTTCTTTTTCTTTCTCTATGTAAAACTTTTGTTCTATATCCATCTTCACCATAAGGAAAGAGTAATGGATATTGATATGCAAGGTAGCTTGCATGAAATTCATTGATTCTTTGAAGTTGACCAAAATATTTTTACATGATGATATTTACGATGTTTTGTTGGAAATTTTGACACTCAATTGTATCTTCAAACAACATTCATTGTAGTTCAGGGGGGTGCATACTTCAAAATTGGTAGTTGCACTTTCCCATTACCACAACATAGTTGATATTTAGACATTGCAAAATGTTTAAATTTATCTATTCTCTCTTGATACCATATATAAGCTCCACAATATTGACATTTAATGAGAGGATCACCAAAGTAAAAATAACCTATACGATTATAGTGACGAAATCCAATTAACTAACTTAAATATTGATAATCATTATGTTTTAACAATATAATAATGTATAGTTAAGTTCAATTTATGAAATTAGTCAATTAAAAAAAAAGAATTGTAATGCAAAATTTTCCTCCAGTATGTTATCATGAATAAACATTTGATTTGCTTTATCATGATGATCATCACTAGTAGATTCAAATTTTACCTCTGATTTTGAAATGAAATCAATATCATATTAATCTCGTGTCGCTGTTTATTACAGTTTTTGTAATACACGTATGAAGTAAGGAATCTACATATGAAGGTTCGAATGAAAATATATCTTTATGATTTAGGTTGTCTAGATATTTATTTCAGTGTTTATATTTAAAGGAGGTGTGTGTTGTTTTAAAAAATGGAAGTTGACCATCTGATGAACTATCAAGATTTATATCTGAAAACCTATCTTTAGTGTTCATAAACTTAGTTGGTATATCATTAGGTGTGACATTCATTGACACATAACTGTTTTCTTCACATTCGAATGTTGTGAGGTTGATGCAAAATTTGTATTTGATGTTTGAAACCTATTCAATAAGTTGACACTCAAAGAACCAATACCAACTAAAATTTTTTGTTTAGAAAAATGAGGTATTGTGATAATGGTCGAGTAGCAGGCTACAAAATTGTTTTAATTTGGATGTGAGTTTTGGAATGTTGTGGTTGACTACTTTTTTGATTATTAATTTTTAAAGTACTATTTGACAGTGGAGTGCAAAAATGGGACAATGAATGTTAAGATCAGTGAGCTTTTTTAACAGGTTTCCACTGCTCCAATTTTTTGGTTTCTTTTAGGGTTCCTTTCATCAATGTTTTGTATTGGAGTTTTTGAATTTGATTTATCTATTGTTACAGAACGTTGATCACGTTGTGGAGAAAGATTGGAACTTGTTCTTCCTTTTTTGGGTCAAGCAACGCTTTTCTTTTAGCTCGTGCATGACTTGTTACAACAAATTTGTATTGTTTGGGTGAATCCATAGCTTAAAGACATTAGAGTAGTGTTTTTTTTATTTATTTTGATATTGTGACTAAAAAACTATCTTCTTGTGTTTGAAGGTAAGAAATTTGTTTCCCACCAAAAGTTCTCTATTTTTATTAAATCAATAGTATGGTAGGCGGTAGTAGGTAATGAGTACTACTTATTATTTTATTGATGACATATAAAATAAATATTTTAATTTTGCATAATTTTTCCATGCTTTTCTAGATAATGTACATAATTCATTTAATGTTGTTGCACTCTAATGTGACCTTTGGATTTTTGAATTGGTTTATTTTGTTATTTGATTTTATTTATTTATTTTCTACTATATTAATTAACGCATAGAGGACTTGTCCCTAATCTAGTTACTTCAACAACAATAGTTTAAACTTAATAAAATCATTCATATTTTAGTGTCGACGACAAAGTGGAACGAAACACATGAGTTGAAGACGACTACGATTTATTTAAAGCCATTGAGTCATGATTTAGATTAGCTATTGAGTCAACAATGGAAAGAAGAAGGAGGAAAATAGTAAAGGTGAGTGAGAATGTGAAAGAGGAAAATATTTTTCTCTCTAAATGTTTTATCTGAAGTGGCGTGATTGCTTCTATGGGATGCAATATTGATGGATGGATAGAGAAATGTCGTGAAGTCAAGCTTGTCATTGGAAAAAATAATAAATTTATTTGAGCATGAGATTTGGTGCATTGATGAATAGGCAAAAGACTATTATTGGCATAACAAAGAAAAAATGGTTAACGTGACAATTTATGAGCAAAGCAAAAATGAGTACAATTGAGAGTATTATGAGATTATCAAGATAATGTGTTGTTTTTATATTGAATTTGATTGATTCAAAAGCCTTTTTCTGCTTTCCACTGTAAAAAACGGTTCTTTGTTTTGCAACAATTAAATAGGCATGCACATCGAGTTAAATATGTTTTTAATCGTTATAAAATTTCAAACATTTTAATTTTAGTTTTCGTAAAATAAAAAATACAATTTTTAATCTCTAAAAACTTATTTTAGTTTATGTTGTTAAAGCAACACATATTGTTTAATGATATTTTCATGTATTTTATTACATTATAAAAAGTTCATCTAAAAAAAAAAGCTAAAAATCTATTTTTATGCCCATATTTTTGTTGCTTTTATCTTGATATTTTAACTGTTAAAAAATTCATAATTAATTCATTTAAAGTTAAAATATTCTAAACTTTTGAGGAGGATTTTTTTAATTTTTTAAAATGATGGCAAAAAATCATTTAAAAATTTGAAAGTTAAATGACAATTAAATATGTTTCGTTTCAGCAGAGACTATAAATAATATCAAGATAATTTTTTAGGATTAAAAAATATATTTTTATTTTATAGGGACAAATATTAAAAAGTCAAAATTTTATAAGAACTAAAAACATATTTAACCTCATTTTGTTTAAAAAAAATGAAGTGATGTTCTTTGTAAGGTCTAAATTAGGACTACGGAATTTTAATAAATTTTAACTTTAATGTAGAAATATTGAAATTTAAATTTAGGAAACATTTACAACTAAGAAAACATCGTAAACATCGTTTTAAAATAATTTAAATATTTTCTAATACTATAAATATTTAATATTTTTGATAAAAATTTCAAGATAGAAGAAATACACGAGTCAAAAATTTTAATTTAGATTCAAGACATGATCTAGTTTCGAATAAAAAACATTGAAGAGTTGACAAGTAATTAAGATATTATTTAAACATCCAATGTACATTGCTATATAGAAAAAATGTAACCCCCTTTTTGTATTATTATAAGACTGTTTTAAAGCACATTTTTTTAAATTATTTTAAAACTAATTAATTCTAAAACTAATTTTATTTATTATTTTTAAGACAATAATTTTAATTTTATTATTTTTAAAAATTTCTTTTAAATAGAACTTTATATTATATTTAAAAAATAAATTAATATAATGATTTATTGTTATTATTTGTGATCAATGTGAAACAAAAAACAACAAGAAAGAGAGAAAAAAACTAAACTATAAATGGAGGAACTGGATTCCTCGAGCATCAACTAAACAATAGCTTAATAGGAAAGATGAACAAGTAGGAATAATCCTAAGCTCATGAGAAAAAGAAGCATCCAATTTAGCGAGCCAATCTGCACAAGAGTTTTCTTCTTGCAAAGTATGAGTCAATGCAACATTCCATTCTCTCATCATAAAAGAACGAATGTTATCAATAAGAAGAACATAAGGATGAGTAGGTAGTACCCCGTCCTTAATAAACGTCAAAGCCATTTGAAAATCTGAGTCATAAATGGTGTCTGTAAAGCCAAGATCTCAAATGATCTGCCACCCATAATAAATAACATGAAACTCATCATTAATATTAGTAGTATGACCACAACTACCCGCAATGGAGTTCTTGATAAGACCCTCAAAACTTGATCTACCAAGGTTACTATAATTACCATCAACATTAACTTTAATCACATAATGTGGAGGTGGGTGCCAATAAACTAACCTAGAAGTAGGGATATGAGAAGAACCACCAAAAACCTTCTTGGTGGAAGTATATAGAGGGTATATTTGGTTAAGAATATACCAAATAATCTGACTAATGTCGCTGAAAGCTTCATAATTTCTAGATTTTCAAATAAACCAACATTCAAAGAGAAAAAAAGTACTTTGTTGACCGCTTGCATATATCTCAAGCCATATATAAAGATCATCTTCATATAGACCATTATGGAAATCAAACTTGAGCTTGTGCAAAATCTACCTAGCCTTCGGATAATCACGCAACAAATGTAGGATTGATTCTGATGAAGCACCACATCTATAACAGGAAGAATTTGATGATATATAATGAGAGCACAAAACTTGATTTGTAGGCAGCTTTCCGTGCATAATAATCCATGTAAAATAACAAACATTTCAGAGAGTTCAAGCTTCCAAATCCAAGGCCAACTCATAACCTCTTTTGCATTAGGGCCTGGTAGAAGGTTTAATCTATAATAGGCCAATTTAGTGGTGTAGGTATTCGAATTAGAAGGCTCCCTCACAATCACAACAAGAAAACAAGCATTTTGTGAGGGCTTTTGCCCTCACAAATGGGTATAATCAGCAACAAAGGTGACTTTTGTGAGGGCTTTTGGCAGCCACAAAGAAGCTGGTCACAAAATTTTGTGAGGGCTTTTGCAGCCACAAAAGTCTGCCTTTGTGAGGGCTTAGGCCGCCACAAAGGACATACTGATTCTGAAATCAACGTTTGTGAGGGCCCAGGCCGCCACAAATTCCCTCCATTGTGACGGCTTAGGCCGCCACAAATGACATCCAGATTAAAAAAAAATATTTTGTGAGGGCTTAGGCCGCCACAAAATATTACGTATATTAAAAAATTAATTTTTTTAAATTCAAAATTAATTATGTATTATAATTTTATATATAATAAATTAATATAAATATAAATTTAAAATTTAAATTTAAATTGTAATTAAATTAAAATTATAATTATAATTAAATTATAATTAAATTTAAAATATAATATCATTATAAATTAAATTTAATATATAATAAACTAATCTGAATATAATTAAAAATTAAAATTAAATTTAAAATAAAATATTTAAATTATAATTATAATTAAAGATTAATTTAAATTACAAATAAAAAAAATTAAAATTAAAATTAAATTAAAATTTAAATAAAATTAAA
>NC_021161.2:34950453-34958781 GCF_000331145.2 Cicer arietinum
TGCTGTTGCTGGAAGGCAGAGTTCGGAGGATCCTGGTGTTGCTGTTGGAAATTTGGAGGCGGTTGCTGCTGCTGGGAGTATTGAGAGTAATTTTGTTGCTGCTGGAATAGTGGTTGTTGAGGCAAGTATTGAGGCCGAGGCGGGAACTGCTGATGAAACACAGGAGGAAATGAAAATTGTTGTTGTTGAAATTGTTGTTGTTGCTGCTGAAACTGCTGCTGCTGCTCTTGAAACTTTTGTTTCCACTCCTCATTCAATTTATCAATTGCGGCTTGTATCAGCTGTTGTGTCTTTTCTTCTTGCTCACTTGCCCATTGCTTCTTTAACTGGTCAAGATCATTATCTATCGACGGACGATGAGATCGATCCGTACTAGCATAAGAAGAAGACGTCTCAGTCTGAATATAGCCGGTTGGACCTTTCTTAAAGGTTGATGATAAACTACCGGCACCCAGCACACGCCCTTTGTACTTGCCACCACTGATGTGCATAAAACTTGCGGTCTCATATTGTTTCCGCTGCACTAGACCTGCTCGCTGAGCAGGAGGAAGAGTAGCTTGATGTCCCGTCTGCCTTTGTGACGGATTTGGCCCTCACAAAATTGATTTTTTGTGGCTGTAAAAGCCCTCACAAAATCCTTAAATATTTAACTGGATTTTGTGGCTGCCTAAGCCCTCACAAAATCACAATGTTGTGATTTTGTGAGGGCTTAGGCAGCCACAAATTCCAGTTAAATATTTAAAAATTTGTGAGGGCTTTTTCAGCCACAAATAAAGACCAATTTCAATTTTGACATTTGTGAGGGCTTTTCCGGTCACTAATTTGTGAGGGTTTTATTCGGCCACAAAATATTTATAAAGTTGGCCACAAAATGGTGTTTTTCTTGTAGTGAATGATGTCGACAGATTCATCATTGATAAAAATTATCTCCATCTCGATTTTAATATCATGAAGAAGAGATATAGAGATGTCACCTCTTCCCACACATGTAATGAATCCCGAAGTTAGAATATTTCCAACTTTAGTTATAGAACGCCAAATATTTTGAAGGGAGGAACTTGGATTTATTAACTTTAATCTTCATACCTGATGTCTTACAAAATGTTTGAAGAGCCTCATTGACTAAATTGACTTGGAAAGCTTAGCTATGGAAAAAAGTAAATAATCATCGGCAAAGAAAAGATAAGAAATAGCATGACCATTATTAGTAATCCTAATAGGAAGCCTTTGATTCACATCCATCTTCTCTTGTATGAGCAACACTAGTCGCGAGAAATATCCAATTGTCTATGCATCCCATTGATTCTGGCTTCAATTTGCCTCGTCCTATTAAACATATTACCAAAAACTTCTTTATTGAAAACAAGAGACTCATCTTTAATATTGATCAGTTTTGTAATGTGCACGCACTATCAAACCCAATGTTTGGAACATTGGTAACTAAATTCTCATACTCCCAATCTAATGTTAACCTTAAATTATTTTGTGGTACGTTCTTAATCTAATGTTAACCTTAAATTATTTTCTGGTACGTTCTTATAAAAACCGAACGAATTCTCATACTTTGAAACTTATTTTCACTATAAGTTGATAGCATTTGTTAAAGTAAAGACAAATTTAAGCTTAATCACTCAATGCAATCCAATTTTTTTTATTGTGAAAATCTACTACATATTTTATTTCATTTTATTTTAGATTTATATCATTTAATTAGACTGCTATTGTATATTTCAACTATTGCTGTCTATTTTGAACCTTGTTTATTTTGCATTGTATTTAAAATTCTCATTTAGACTTTAGACAATTAAATTTTAGGCTTAATTGCACTTTTGGTCCCCCTATTATAGGTGAAAATTGAAAGTAGTCCCCCCATTTTGTTTCTCCCCAGTTTTAGTCCCCCAAACAGAATTTTAGTCTCCCAAACAGAATTTGAGTCTAAATCATGATGAGTTGTCATTTTTTTAATGACGTGTCAATAAAAAAGCTGACGTGGCAGACGCATACGTGGAATAAACTTATTATTATATTATTTCTGATTAAAAAATATAATTTATATTTTTAAAAATCATTATTATAATTGTTAAAAATCATTATTACAAATAAAATTTATTTGTTAAAATTAAATTAAAAGAAAAAACACCTAAAATCAAAAATCCTAAACAAATCAAAATCAAAAGGATTCACTCATGAACCCTAAAATCATGAACCCTAAAATGTTACCAAGTATGGAAAATCTTATTGGATTGGATCTTCTCCTATTCTTGAATAGTAAGATATATTGTCCTGATGGAGAGAGAAAACAAGTTTTATCATAAACTGGAAACAAGGGGATAGTATTGAAAGAGAATAGAAAGGAATCTTGCTTTCTTCGTGACATAAAAAGAAAAAATGGGTTTTTTGTTGTTCATCTTGAACATTAAATGGGAAAGAATCAAGAGGTTCTCTATTAGTAACAGGATTTGGTTTCATCAACAAAAAACAAAGTAACAGGATTTGGATTTTTAATTGATAGTGAAGCTACTCTCTCCTGAGGAAGTTGGTCACATTGACTGTACCGCATAAACATCTGTGTTTGTTTCCCTCTCTCAATCTTGCATTCTTGCTGCTGCAATTTGATTTCTGTGATACTGTTATTTCCTGCTGCTACTGTTCTGTTTTGCGTTTCACTATTGTGTTTTCTTGTGTTAAGTCTTTCTGTCAACTGCACCACTGCTGCTTCGTAATTTTCTGGTTGTGTTTCTGCATAATCTGCCATTGCAGCACATATTTTCTGCCTCTGGATTAGTTTCTGGTTTAATGCAATTACTGCATAATTTCATTTCTATTTTGCATGTTTCTTCTGTTGTGGGTTCTGCTACTATTTTTGGATTGCATTTGTGCGGAATCATGATTTTAGGGTTCAGAATGATTTTAGGGTTCATGATTTTAGAGTTCATGAGTGAATCCTTTTGATTTTGATTTGTTTAGGATTTTTGATTTTAGGTGTTTTTTCTTTTAATTTAATTTTAACAAATAAATTTTATTTGTAATAATGATTTTTAACAATTATAATAATAATTTTTAAAAATATAAATTATATTTTTTAATCAGAAATAATATAATAATAAGTTTATTCCACGTATGCGTCTGCCACGTCAGCTTTTTATTGACACGTCATTAAAAAAATGACAACTCATCATGATTCGGACTCAAATTCTGTTTGGGGGACTAAAACTGGGGAGAAACAAAATGGGGGGACTACTTTCAATTTTCACCTATAATAGAGGGACCAAAAGTGCAATTAAGCCTAAATTTTATTTTAATTTGACATTATTACCGACTATTCCGTATTTTAATTTGAGGTTGTTACTGCATTATGTTATTCCGCTTTCTATTTTAGAGGATCAAATTCTATTAATATTGCATATTTAGTTTTAGATGGAAAATCATACCAAAAGAATCAATCAAAGTGACACCGGAAATTTCAATCCTTTTGAAATTTCCGGTAAAAACCAAATTTTCCGAAAACTTACTTTTTCGGATTTTTTAGTGTGGGGGTAAAGTGTTTGAATTTTTTGTTATTTTGAGTTTTACTGTTTTTTTTAGGGGTATTTTAGGTATTTTACAACAAAATTTTTATGTTGGGGGGGTATAGGTTTAAATGGGGGGGTACAATAGCCAATTGTCAACTGCATATTTTGTTTTCTAATTGAATATTTTAAATAATATTTCTGATTCTGTCAAAAAAATTACAATTTTTATAGTTTTTTTTTTCAAATTCATTAAAAACCAAACCAACCCGGTCCATTACACCCATTATTATTCACATGGTATCTTTTTGTTGATCACCTTCACGAGGCTCTTCGTGCATGACTATACAATTAGGAGAGATAGCCTCACAATTAAGAGTTGACTTTAGTCCAAAGCCCACATTGAAATTTGATTGGCTTGTCTCCTGTTCCTTATTTTTGTTGGCTTGACTTTTATGTTAAATTTGCTAAACAAGCCTTGAATTAGGTCCACTATCTGCATGTTGCTATTTTTGTTTTTAATTAAGAGTCACATTAGTCGTGATAGATGGCCCAATAGCATTCTTTATTGGCGTGTCCACTAAACTTTCACCTAATTTATTTTTGGTTTAAATATATCTTTGGTTACTGCAAAATACTACATTTTTATTTTAATCTACGTAAATTTTTTTTTAGAATTTAGTCCTTGTAAAATCATAATCAATCTATTTTGTTCTCTAAAAAAATAGCTGATAAACTACTATGACACGTAGATCTATAAATACATATCAATATATTATTTTTTATGCTATATTAAAAATTAAAATATTTTATATTATTAATTAATAAATTTATTTATTGATAATTTAATAATTAATGTTATTTTATAAAGAAAATATGAATAAAAATTAAAAGAAAGATTGAGGTGTTTATAAAAAAAACTTTTCATTCTTTTAATGATGATATAACGTTAGGAACTAAAGTTGATTGTCTCTAATTTTACAGAGACTAAATAAAATAAAAAACTTACAGAGACTAAAATCAAAAAGTGGTATATTTATAAGGATCAAATACATATTTAAACTTTTTTTTTTCTTGCGTGTGATTTAGTACTCGTGTAATCATATTTCGTAACAGTTGGAGCCTTAATTTGTCACTAAAAAAAAAAAGGAAATTGTGGTAGTTAAAGTGCCCATATTATAATACTTTCAACCACCACATTATATCAGCGCAACATTTTTCATTACAATGTAAACTTGTTCGTTCAGAATAAAATGATAGTTATTTTGTAGCCGCCACCAAAATGACATTTTTATGGTTTTAAATAATGGCAATTTCAACTGTCGCTTTATTCTTTTTAAAAAAAATTCAATTTATTTATACTCATTCCAAGCCGCGATAATAATCTATAAATATTGACATTTAAAAGTGCCACAATTCATCATTATGTATTTTATTAATTGAACCGTCACAATTTCCAAAAAAGCGCTGTAATAGGTGCATTCTTATACTAGTTTTACAACGTTTTTTCTCTTCAGAAAAGCGCTGTAAGAGGTGCATTTTTATACTAATTTTACAACGCCTTTTTTAAAAAGCGCTATAAATCTTAATGGCATTTTTTAATGACATTTTTTAAAAGGCGTTTGTTTGTATAAACATGTCTTTTATGGTATTTTTTTAAAATAGCGTTGTCTTTCAATTTTTTTTTTCCAAAATCATATTCATCAAGCAACATATTGACACAATTGCAACTTTTTAATTCAAACATATTCACATCAACATGTTCAATTACATCAGTACTATATTCATTACATATTCACAGCAACAATATCATATTTATAGCAATTGCATATTCACAATATCAATTACATATGCACAACAACAATCATGTCAGTAATTAAAATAATGATCAACAATTCCAACAATTTCCAGCAATTTCCAGCATTCAGCATGCCAATTTCCCAACAATTTCTTATTTTAACCTACTGTAACAAAAAATAACATAAACTAATTAAAATAATGATCAGTTCACATAAAAATATACAATATATAATAGTTTACAATGTGAAACTCACCTATTAACAAATTATATAACTTTCAGTTCGATCACATATTGACACTAGTCTTCCTTTATTTCAGTTAGATCACTTTCAAAGTATGTTGAATTGGAGTTGTCAAAATACTATGCGATATAATATTTGAACATAAATAAGTTAGAATCAAATATATATATATATATATGAAAATCAAAATATAATGAAAATAGCGTACCGTTTCTAGAATTATATTTTGATTCATATCAACAATCTCCTTCATGAATCGCAATATATAGTATCCACAGTCTATATTGTTAGTTTGACGAGGGCACTATAAAATAAAACATGTAAGCCAATAAATATTTATGCATTGATTGTAAATGAAATTTTAAAGACATATAATTAAGTTCTATAACAAAAATTTTAAACTTTTATTGGAATCCATATGATGTTGTTTGACTTATGCTTCGACACTGTAGCACCCCTTTGAGCGCGGAAAACTTGTAAAGCATTGTCAAATAAATGTGATTATTATTCAATTACCAAACACATTATTATATATGTAAGAAATAAATGAAAATTACTTACGTATCGAAGATATTCTTTGTATCCCAGTGATTGTTATAATGACCATGCAGTGGATCAAAATAGTATATAATTTTAGAGGTGGCATTGAGGGCAAACAACACCCAATGTTGCCTACAACAACAAAAATTTGGTTGACAATTTTGTTTATACAACTGATAAAATATCATAAATTAAAAAAAGATATAGATAAAGAATATACAATTACCTTGAATTATATGGCAAGAAACAACTTATCCTTCTCTTTATTTTCCAAAAGTATATCAACAACATTTTTTTTACGTTAACTGGATCGAGTTTAAACATGGACAACTTCTGGGGAGATAATAATGAAAATCTATCTGTCAATTTACGCATGCACACCAACTTTTCATACAAAAACCTTCAATGAAAATATCAAATTAGATTAATTACCAATAAATGTGGTAGTGATGCAATTAAAAGTAATTTTTATCTTAAATAAAGTATTTTACATTACCTAATGTATATGCTGATGATAATAACACTAAGCTCCTTATTATTGAGAAGTTCATATATGTACTCTTTATCAAGTAATTCTTCATACTCATCTCCGAAAATACATTCTCCATGTGTATGATACGTGAATCATTGTTGTCCATATTCATTTTTGCTTGTATGTCAAGACACGACCCAAATCGAGAAATGCGTGGATGACTTATTTTAATAGCAAACAATTGATTTTCCATGATCCATCTTTTGAATTTTGCCAGATTTATTTTTACCACGAACCTGCATTTGTGGTGCGGCTGATTTTTGGCAGATTTGTGGTGCGACATGTTTTTCTTGAATCTGAAAAAATGAGGTTGATCTGTTTGTTAGTTATTATAGTAAGCTAATCATTTTGTATACAATTGATGTATATGTCAAACCTTTTCTAGTGAAGTGACTGACTCGTTGTGAGGAATCTTCTTATCATTTCCTTTAGACTTTGTAAGAATCTAAATAATGTGAAATTAAAGTTAACAGCATAAAAGTTAGCAATTAAAGATATTCAATCATAATCATACAATTAAACATACATAGAAATTAAACATACCTTATCTATGTCAACAAGATTTTTGGGCCATGCCACGTAACTACCTATTGTTTCTCCCAAAAACTTCATATCTCCATCGTTGTCGGGTATAGACAATGGTGCAAGTTGTTCAAAAGCAATCACGAGTTAAACTTTAACATGGCCGACAGGGATCGGTGTATGGAGTAATACTTATTCCAAGGTATTGTATAATGTTCCTTTTCCAACAATGCGACGAGTAGGGGAGGATAAATATAACACGCGAGATGAGACACCCTAAGTCAATAGTTAATACATAAGCATGTGAAACAATTAGGTTGAATGAATTTTTTATTTTATTCAGTAATTAATTACCTCTAGAAGACTTTTACGACCAATGTTGCAACTACCATTTTCACTCTCTAGTTGTATTTCACGTTGACACTCCGAAAGTTGTTTTTCCTTATTCGTTTTCACCAAAAATGTTGTTTGCTCTGTTAGGATTTTCAGCTTATCTAGTACTTCCTCATTAGATGGATTTGTGTGCTTCTCATGTGAAAAATAGCTTTTTGGAGTTACGCCAAATTCTTTATCCCTCACACGGTCAGAATATTTAGGAACATTAAATACCTTACCAAGTATGTCCCTACAACTAACTTGTTTATTCTCCTCTGGATTTTCATAATATTGTTTTAGATTCTCCTAAAATACACGTAGGATTAAAAAAATAAGTTTAATATCATTTTTAAAATACAACATTAAAAAATATTAAAGTGATAATATACTTACACATTGTTCTATCACTTGTTGAACCTTATCATTATCAACTATTCCATCTTTTTTCAAATGAGCCTCCTTCCACAAAATATGATGACCCAATGGTTGATCGAATTTCGTCTCTTGAAGCAATTCCTTAAGACATAAACAAAAGCTATTAATTAAGACATAAACAAAATATTAGTTAGAAACTATAGTTTATGTAAGTATAGAAGTACGCCTAAGAGGGGGGTGAATTAGGTGTTAGTAAAGTTTCTTGTTTTTAGTGATGTGGTAGTTGGATTTTCTGAGTTTAAGAACAAAGCTTAATAAAAAACTGCAGTAAGTAAATGGACACTTTAAGATTTATCCTGGTTCCCCTTATAACCAAGGGTACGTCCAGTCCTCTTGCACACCACAAGAGATTAATCCAATACTTGTCAGAAAA
>NC_021161.2:34959933-34986414 GCF_000331145.2 Cicer arietinum
ATACACAAAAGGCATATAAGGGAACAAGAATAGCAGTAATGGAAATTAAGTTAGAATATCATAGAAGTGAATACATAATAAGTCCTGAAACGAGTAATACAAAAGACACCAGAATTAAAACGACAAAGGAGTTCAAAAAGCAAATATGACAGTAACATAAGGAAAGACTTAATCAAATTCTGTCGGAATGTGGAAATGATCAAGTTTGTCGGATAATTGACTAATGTCTTGAGATAGTGCGTCATGATTGCGAGCAATAGTAGTTTCAATAGTGGTGAAGCGAGTGTCGATAGAGGTGGTCAACTTGTCGAATTGAGTTTGGAAGAAGCTTTGGAAAGAATCAAGGCGAGTCATGATCATTTGATTGGAGATATAATCATCATAAGATGCAGTTTCCTCACCATCTTCATCTCCTTGAGCAGCAGTGTTGGAGGGTCCAGCAATGTCCGCCGGTGCATCTTCAGATGGTGGACCATGATCACCTTTATGCACAAATGCTTCAAGCTCGTCATTCCATATGATCCTCATGCTAGGCAAGACACCTAAATCCAGCATATTTTCTTTTTGGTGGGTGTAAACATAACTTCATCAGAGAAGTCCACACCAAAGTGTTCCAAAATTCGTGAAACCTCCTTTGCATAGGGTAAGCCAATTGCTTCGCGAGATCCAAGCATGATAGATTTCACAAAAAATGCCCAATTAAGTTGACGACCTTCAAACATGAAATTCATAATTTGCAGTTCAAACTCCGAAATTTGGGAGTAATTTCCAGCCTTCGGAACCAAAATGTAGCTAAGGAAATAGTGTAGAAGCCGATAATCAACAGTAAGATTTCCCACACCATACCGTTGCTGGGCATATTTGGAACCTGCCTGAGCTCTCTTTTGTTCCATGGTGCGGCGATCAAACCGACAGAGAGAGACATACGCATCATACTTAGAAATATCACCCCATTCACATAAATTGTTTGGACAAAATTGTTCACCATTAAAAGGAATATTCAGAATTTCTCCAATGGTTTTGGTATTTAAACGAATAACTTTACCCTTAACGCGCGAGACTAGCAGTTTTCCCTCTTGTATGAGATTACAATAAAAAACCCTAACCAAATCTGGATAAACTGGACCATTGTAGCCTATAAACTCTTCAACATGTTGTGCTTTAAGCAACGCAGGAAATTTAAAATCAGAAAAAGAGTCCAAAGTACCGTATTTGGGGATAATAAGGCGCTTGTCCGAGTAGAAGGTGCGAAAACGATCAATTTCCTCCGGTGTGTGTAGAAGCCGGGATAGATCCGTGATGTTGGGAGTCTTGGTTCGTTTTCGTGAGGGACCTACTGCGGCATGTTTGGTGCGTGGTCCTCGTTTGCGAGCATCCATGGTGAGAAAGGGTATTTTTGGTGAAAGTGGGTTTTAGAGAAAATGTGAGAGTTGTGAGAGATTTGAAGAGGGATGACAAGAAGGAAGTAAAGAGTAATGGATTTTGTTAGGTTGAGTGAATGGGTAAGTAAGTGGAAGGAGGATGGATGAGTTTGAGAGAGATGAGAGAAGGAACTGAGGCTGTATTCGAATACCAACTGAAATAACCCTAACTTATGTGTAGCAGCTTTTATATCTGGGCAAAAACGCGAAGGTGTATTCGACTACACCTTCTTGTATTCGAATACACATTTTTCTGGGAACGTGTATTCGACTACACATCCTTTGTATTCGAATACAGGAAATCTGGGAAAGTTTGTATTCGAATACAGACATTTGTATTCGACTACATAAGCACCGTTTTGCTTAAAAACTCAGTTTTTTTATGAAAATTGCATCATGTAATACACAAATTCATATATCAAAAGGAAATAATCAATAAGACATAAGAGATATGGCAAACTATGTATATCATGCAATGGTTAAAGATCAAATTCACTCAAAATACCAAGTTCTCTTCGGATTTTATAAAATGAGTCTTTAGGTAACGGTTTTGTAAAAATATCGGCCAATTGATTGTGTGTATCAACAAATGTTACCTCAACATTACCTTTAAGTACATGATCCCGTAGAAAATGATGTCGGATATCGATGTGTTTAGTTCTGGAGTGCATGATTGGATTCTTTGAGATGTTTATTGCGCTTGTGTTATCACATCTTAAGGGAATGCATCCGAGATCAACTCCATAGTCATGTAATTGCTGTTTGAGCCAGAGAATCTGGGCACAACAGCTTCCTGCTGCAATATATTCAGCTTCAGCAGTACTAAGTGCAACACAAGCTTGCTTTTTACAAGACCATGAAACAAGGGCATTTCCTAAGACATGACATGTGCCACTGGTGCTTTTACGGTCTGTTTTGCATCCCGCATAATCCGAATCAGAGTATCCTACTAGGCTACATATGCTACCCTTAGGATACCATAGGCCTACATTTGTTGTTCCTTTCAGATACTTCATAATTCTTTTAACAGCTACTAGATGTGATTCTTTCGGATCTGCCTGAAATCTTGCACACAAACAAACACTAAACATGATATCTGGCCGGCTGGCCGTTAGATATAATAATGATCCAATCATACCTCGATATTTGGATATGTCGATGGAAATTCCTGATGCATCTTTATCAACATATGTTCCGGAGCCCATTGGAGTTGTACTTTCTTTGCAATTCTCCATTTCAAATTTCTTTAGTAATTCTTTACAATATTTGGCTTGATTGATGAAGATGCCGTGCTCAAGTTGCTTGATATGAAGTCCAAGAAAATAGTTTAATTTTCCCATCATGGACATTTCGAATTCTCCTTGCATTATTGAAGAGAATTCTTCACATATGTCCTTGTTGGTTGATCCAAATATTATATCATCAACATAAATTTGAACCAATAATGTGTGACCATTTTCTCTTTTGACAAATAACGTTTTATCAACTTCTCCTTTGTCAAATCCTCGTTCACATAAAAAGGTGCTTAATCTGTCATACCAAGCTCTTGGAGCTTGTTTTAGACCATAAAGAGCCTTTTTCAATTTGTAAACGTGTGAGGGATTTTTGGAATCTTCAAATCCAGGGGGCTGCTTGACATAAACTTCTTCATTTATGTACCCATTGAGAAATGCACTTTTCACGTCCATTTGATATAACTCAAAATTCATGGAGCAAGCATATGCTAATAGTAGACGTATGGCTTCTAGTCTTGCTACCGGAGCAAATGTTTCGTCAAAGTCTATCCCTTCCTCTTGATTGTATCCTTGAGCAACCAATCTAGCTTTGTTGCGAACAACTATGCCATTCTCATCTAGTTTATTTTTGAACACCCATTTTGTACCAATGATGTGTTTATTTCCAGGATTAGGAACAAGTTCCCAAACTTGGCTTCTTTCGAATTGATTGAGTTCTTCTTGCATGGCAAGTATCCATTGATCATCTTTAAGTGCTTCACCAATTTTGGAGGGTTCGATTTGAGAAACAAACGCCATGTTTAAGCAAGCATCTTGCAATTTTAACCTTGTTGTGACTCCTTTATTTATATCACCTATGATGTTGTCAATAGGGTGATATCTATGGGTTCTCCATTCTTTAGGAAGATCATCACTTTGCCTTTCAATATTGACTCCACTTTCTTGTTGAAGTTCTTTGCTTGGATCATTACTTTCAAAAACATCATCATCATCACAAGAAATAATATTTTCTTCTTTTATGGGGTTAGTTTCATCAAAGGTTACATGCATTGATTCTTCAACTAATAAGGTTCTTTTATTAAAGACTCTAAATGCTTTACTAGATAAAGAGTAACCGAGAAATATACCTTCATCAGCTTTTTCATCAAATTTTCCAAGGTTGTCTTTACCATTATTTAACACAAAACATTTACATCCAAAAATGTGAAAGTGAGAGATATTGGGTTTTCTACCTTTGTAAAGTTCATATGGAGTTTTCTTAAGAATTGGCCTAATAATTACCCGGTTGGAAACATAGCATGCTGTGTTTACAGCATCTGCCCAAAAGTATTTTGGTAGATTTGAGTCGCTTAGCATAGTTCTAGCAAGCTCTATTAAGGATCTATTCTTTCTCTCAACGACCCCATTTTGTTGTGGTGTTCTTGGTGCAGAAAAATTGTGAAAAATACCATTTTCTTCACAAAATTCTTCAAATGAAGTATTTTGAAATTCCCTTCCATGATCACTTCTAATTGATACAATTTTGGCAGATTGTTCATTTTGGACTAGCTTGGCATAGTTTTTAAATGCCTTAAAAGCTTCATTTTTATTTGCCAAAAATAAGGTCCAAGTGAACCTTGAGTAATCATCAACAATAACTAGTCCATATGAGTTTCCACCAAGACTTTTGGTTCTTGATGGACCAAACAAATCCATATGTATCAATTGTAGCGGTCTAGAAGTTGAAATAACATTTTTAGGTTTGAAAGAACTTTTTGTTTGTTTGCCCTTTTGACAAGCGTCACATAATTTATCCTTTATAAATTTTATTTTTGGTAAGCCTACAACAAGATCATGCTTGACCAATTTGTTTAAATGATCCATGTGAATATGAGCAAATCTCTTATGCCATAGCCAAGCATCATTATTGTCGCTTACCAAAAGACATTTCATTTTCAAGGATAAATCTTCAAAATTAAGTATGAAAATGTTTTTGAAACGCTTACCAACAAACTGAGTTTCATTTGTAGCTTCATTTTGGATGACGCACTCATCTTTATTAAAAACTATCTTGTATCCTTTGTCACAAAGCTGGCTGATGCTTATGAGATTATGTTTTAGACCTTCAACATATAAGACATCTTCAATTGAGGGAGATGGTGCTGTACCAACTTTTCCAATGCCTAAAATTTTTCCTTTGTTGTTGTCTCCATATACTACATGTCCCTTTGACTCAAGTGTTAAAGCTGAAAATTTTGTTATATCACCCGTCATGTGTTTAGAGCAGCCACTATCCAAGTACCACATGTTTGAAGTCTTTTGTTTGCTTACCTACAAAATTGAAATCAAACTTTATTAGGTACCCAATGTGCTTTGGGTCCTTGATGGTTAGTACCTTTCTTTACCCATATGAAATGACCTTTTGGAACACTAATATTTCTAATATGACATGTATTAGGTGTATGACCATGAAGACCACAATAAGAGCAAGTAGGATTAAATCTACTGTTAGTAACATATGTATGAGATTTATTTTGAATAATTTTCTTATTATAAAGATCATCCTTTTTCATAACTATAATCTTATCTTGATTAGATTGACTACCTGCTTTAACAAAAATAGTTTTGTTCAAATTTGGTTTATCAAATTTTGAGTATCCAAGACCACTTTTATCATTTGAGTATCTTTGCATGTTTAGAACATTTTCCAATCCTAATTGTCCCTTTTCGTATCGTTCAATTACTCTATTTAATTGAACAATTTCGAAAGAGAGGGATTCACATTTATTGCATGCAGAATTCTGTTTTAGTTTTTCAGAATTTTTCTCCATAATATCAACTTTTTCTTGTAAACTTGAGATTTGTTTCTTTTGTGTTGATACTAGTTTACATAGATTTTTACATTCAATGAGTAATTCTTTTATTGCGTTTTGAGCATCATTGTATTCTATAATTAATTCAGTATTAGTCTTATTATAAAGAGGAGAGTCTATATTACTAACCTCTTCATCATCTGATTGATGCGAGGCCATTAATGCAACATTGGCGCATTCTTCACTTTCTGTTTCTGAAGATGAACTTACTTCATTGTCTTCCCAAGCTATGTATGCTTTCTTGAAGTCTTTCTTTCTGTTGAAATTCTTCTTAGCAATATTTGGGCAGTCTGCTTTAATATGTCCTTGTTTTCCACATTCGAAGCAAGTGAAATTTTGATTTGATGTAGAATTATCTTTCTTCTTGAAGCTTTTCTTTTTGAATGTTCTGTCGTTTTTAAGAAATTTACCAAATTTCTTAACAAGAAGGATAATATTTTCATCTTCATCTGAATCATTCTCTTTGCTTTGTTCTCTTGATTCAGTCTTTAACGCAATATTTTTGTTCTTCTTTTCTTGACTTTCATTTTGTTCTAGCCTTCCGAGTTCGATTTCATGCTCTTGAAGTTTTCCAAATAGTGCAGAAAGAGACATCTTGGATAGGCTTTTCTTTTCTGATATTGCTGTAACTTTTGGTTGCCATGCCCTTGTCAATGACCTTAGTACTTTTAGATTTAGTTCATCATTTGTGAAGATTTTTCCAAGTGCTGTCAAATGATTGGTTAAATGGGAGAACCTTTTCTGTAAATCTAAAATAGATTCTCCGGGCTGCATGCGAAATAACTCATATTCTTGTGATAGTGTGTTGAGTTTGGATCTTTTTACTTCAATGGTGCCTTCGTGAGTTACTTCCAACGTATCCCATATTTCTTTTGCTGTTTTACAGTGAGATATGCGGAAAAACTCATCCATTCCTAGTGCAGATTGTAATATGTTCTTAGCCTTTTTATCGAAAAGCACTTTTCTCTTATCCTCATCCGTCCAAGAATTTTTTATTTTTATTTCTTCTTTGTTATTGATGACAGTTTTTGGAATATGAGGACCATTTTCAACGGCATCCCATATGTCATCTCCTTGTGCTTCGAGATATGCTTGCATACGGATTTTCCAAAAATCGTAGTGCTCTCCAACAAAACATGGTGGCTTGGTACTGCTACCACCATCTCTAAAGACAGGTTGTGCGGAAGCCATGAGTAATTGATCGAGGAATAAGTTACCTTAACCTGCTCTGATGCCAATTGTAAGTATAGAAGTACGCCTAAGAGGGGGGGGGTGAATTAGGTGTTAGTAAATTTTCTTGTTTTTAGTGATATGGTAATTGGATTTTCTGAGTTTAAGAACAAGGCTTAATAACAAGTGCAGTAAGTAAATGAACACGATAAGATTTATCCTGGTTCCCCTTATAACCAAGGGTACGTCCAGTCCTCTTGCACACCACAAGAGATTAATCAACTACTTGTCAGAAAATGTACAATTCCCACCCTGGGATTCTTGCTACAAAACTTCTAACAATTCTTTCTAAGATAGCACACCACTATCTTACTTGTACAAATGATACAATAAGGTTTGAATAAATTTAAGATGTGGTATATTGATAAACAACTCAATAGTAATTCAAGTACTTGAGAACTAATGATATGAAAATCTAATGCAAGTACTTAGAAAAATCAGAATTTTGTTCAAAGTTGTTTAATGAAAAAATTCAAAGATGGTTAATTTTTTATCTGAAGTTATGGGGTATTTATACTTCATAAAACATCCTTTCAGATTCGTGGCCATTGATCCAAAATGTTTGATGAAAAATTACAATGTTCTAGAGGCATTCCAGATCTGAAAAATTGTAATGTTTCCAGGTGTATTCGAATACAGTATATGTGTATTCGAATACACGTCTTTGTAACGTTCAAAAAATTCAAATTTTACATCTTGTATTCGAATACACATCAGTGTAGTCGAATACAGATCAATGTATTTTAGCCTCTGACTTAACTTGTATTCGACTACATATGGGTGTAGTCGAATACACTTGGCCACTGATTTAGCTTGTAGTCGACTACAGATGTGTGTAGTCGAATACACTTGGCCACTGACTTAGCTTGTAGTCGACTACAGATGTGTGTAGTCGAATACACTTTTTAACGTTTTGCTTCTGACTTAAGTTGTATTCGAATACAACATGGTGTATTCGAATACACTTATGCAAATTGTCAAAAATATGATTTTAAATGATTTGTTAATGTTGTTTTTGATTTTCGAAAACATGTTAAATGCATATGTAAATATGAATTGTTCTCATGTATTTGAACTATTGATTTGTATCATATACCTTTACATTTAATCATTTATTATTTGGATTTTGAAGCTTATTCAAGATGGTTTGATCTTCTTTTTGATCTTGTTGCATTGTCCATAGTTGGTGGTCTTGTCGTCATCAAAAACATGTTAAATGCATATGTAAATATGAATTGTTCTCAAGTATTTGAACTATTGATTTGTATCATATACCTTTATATTTACTCATTTATTATTTGGATTTGGAAGCTTATTCAAGATGGTTTGATCTTCTTTTTGATCTTGTTGCATTGTCCATAGTTGGTGGTCTTGTCATCATCAAAAACATGTTTACAGTTTATAATCTACAAAATTATGTAAAAGTGATGTTTACTTACAATTTTTTGCTCTAAACGTGCATACCCCATACGCGATTATTTGTATGAATGCATTGGATTTTTTGCTCTTTCGCGATTTTCCGTACTTATATATATATTGTTGAGACAAACTCCATATTTAAAGTTTTGATGAAAATAAACAAAGGTTACTTAAGAAAGTTAATTATGATTCTAAAATGTTATGTTAATTTAACATGTGTTTTTGAGTGAATTTAATTAAGAACAGAATCAAGCAAAACAAAGAAAACAACAACAAGAACATTAAAACAGAGAAAGATCTCCAGCGTAAAAAAATTCATCACAACATGTTGATCAAACTTTTTCTACCTCTTTAACAAAGAGTCTGCCCTGGAAATTTATTCATATAGAATCAACACATGGCAAGGAACAAATATAATTCATCCAAGCTCAAGAAGGTTATCTGATCTCTAAAATAAAAGGACTCAAAGTCAGACAAAAATCAAGACAGTTTGTAAACTCTAAAAATCAAACTGTCAAGAAAGTTTGATCAACCTTGATATATGATAAGACATTGCAAAAGACATCCATAATGATTAAAATAGGAACTCCAGATTGATTATTAAATCTCAAGAAAGTTCAATTTGACAGACCCAGATCAATTTGCTAAAAAATATCATTCAAGAGTTGAAATAAACAAAGATTTTTGAAAATCAAGAAAGTCAAGAACGTTCTGCACTACAAACGGAGAACGTTCGACTGAAAAATGAAAACGAACTTCTTAAAACAGATTTATTAAATTTCATTAAAGCCACTGAAACCTTTCATAACATCATGGGATCTCAAATAGGATTTTTTGATAAAGCTGGCCTTGGTTTCAATCAAACCCAGAAAACCAAGCTATATGAAAATTTCTTTGTCCCAGAAAGAAAGGAAGAAAAATGCAAAACTAGATGTTCTTATTGTAAAAAACTTGGGACATCTGGAATTTGCTTGCTATTTTAGAAAAAAAGATGAAAAGATTGAAAGGAAAAAAGATACTTGAAAAAAGAAATCATCCTGTCAAAACAGTTTTGAAAAAACTGCAAAAAGGAGAACAATCTCTAACACAGTTTCCAAACGGAGAAAGTTCCAAGATACAAGCAGTACGTTCTGGAAACTCTTTTAAACCAAAATTTAAACCTTCTGAAACCTATATGGTTAAATCTATTTCAAAACCAACAACTAAAAACACAGTTGGTTTCAAAAATAAAGGAATGACACATCATTTCAAATAAAACGGAAATGTTGAAACTAACTCTCCAGGACCCAAAACAATGTGGGTACCTAAGGCTGAAATAACATCTCATGCATGTTGGTTTTCCAAATATAAAGAGAAAGCCTTGGTTCTTGGACAGTGGCTGCTCAAGGCACATGACAGGAGATAAAAACTGATTCATAACATTCATCAAGACGGATGGTGGTTCGGTCACTTTTGGCAATAATAATCAAGCTCAGATTAAAGGTAATGGAACCATTGGTAAGACAAACTCTGCTCAAATAAATGATGTTCAATATGTGGAAGGTTCAATACACAACCTATTAAGCATCAGCCAACTATGTGACAATGGATATGAAGTCATTTTCAAGCCAAAGGTATGTGAAATCAGAAAAACTCAAACTGGAGAAATTTTATTTCCTGGAAAACGAAAGAAAAATTTATATGTTTTATATCTCGAAGAACTACCTGATGAATCATGCTTTATATCAATTAATAAAGATAAATGGATATGGCATAAAATGGCTGGGCATATCAGTATGAAAACCATTTCAAAAATTTCCAAACTTGATCTTGTTAGAGGTTTACCAAAACTTAACTTTGAAAAAGATAAAATATGTGAAGCTTGTGCCAAAGGAAAACAAGTTAAAAGTAGCTTTCACGCAAAAGATTTTGTAACAACAAATAGAACTCTTGAACTACTTCACATAGATCTCT
Organism: Cicer arietinum; assembly: GCF_000331145.2. NCBI lineage: Eukaryota > Viridiplantae > Streptophyta > Magnoliopsida > Fabales > Fabaceae > Cicer > Cicer arietinum. The sequence goes on from NC_021161.2 coordinate 34,970,044, forward strand.
TTGGGCCTGTCAAAACAATAAGTCTAGGAGGAATGAAATATGGTTTTGTTATTGTTGGTGATTTCTCAAGATTTACATGGGTTCTGTTTTTAAAACAAAAAGATGATGCTTTTGAAGCATTCAAAACATTTTGTAAAAAGGTTCAAAATGAAAAAGAGTCCAACATCATTTCTGTAAGAAGTGATCATGGAGGAGAATTCATAAATGCTTCATTTAAAACCTTTTTTTTGATGAACTTGGCATATCTCACAATCTCTCATGTGCAAGAACTCCACAACAAAACGGAGTTGTTGAACGAAAAAGTAAAACACTACAAGAAATGGCAAGAACTATTTTAGAAGAATCAAATGTTGAAAGATATTTTTGGGCTGAAGCCATAAACACATCTTGCTAAATCTTAAACCGTGTATCTATCAGAAAGATTATCAACAAAACTCCATATGAAATCTGGAAAAATAGAAAACCAAACATTTCTTACTTTCATATTTTTGGTTGTTACTGTTACATTTTAAACAACAAAGATCTTGTTGGAAAATTTGACGCAAAATCTGACAAAGCAATCTTTCTTGGGTACTCAACCGAATCTAAAGGTTATAGGGTGTTTAATTTAAGAACTAACATTGTTGAAATAAGTATGCATATATTATTTGATAAGTTTGATGACTTAGATATGAGTAAAAAGGATGAGGATGAATAAACTCCAATTGAAACACAGCAGCAAAACAGTTTGCAGAAAACAGAGATTGATAAACAATCTCCGTTTCATTCTCCACCAAAAAACTGGAAAACAATTGAAGATCATCCTCAAACTCAGATTATTGGAGACACGGCTGATGGAATCAAAACCATAAAATCATTCAAGAATGATGAAAACAACATGGCAATGATATCTCAGATTGAACCAAAATCAATCAAAGATGCAATCACTGATCAATCTTGGGTAAATGCCATGAAGGAAGAACTACTGCAGTTTGAAAAAAATGAAGTCTGGACTCTAGTACCTGATCCATTAGATCAAACAGTCATTGGCACTCGATGGGTGTTCAGAAACAAACTTGATGAAGAAGGTAAAGTTATCAGAAACAAAGCAAGATTAGTAGCTCAAGGCTACAATCAACAAGAAGGTATAGACTATGATGAAACTTTTACTCCAGTTGCAAGGTTAGAAGCTATTCGAATACTTCTTGCATATGCATCTCATAAACTCATTAAACTGTTTCAAATGGATGTTAAAAGTGCTTTCTTAAATGGGTTCTTAAATGAACAAGTGTATGTAAAACAACCCCCAGGTTTTCAAAGTCAAGCAAAACCAAATCATGTTTTCAAACTTACCAAAGCATTATATGGCTTAAAACAAGCACCAAGGGCTTGGTATGAAAGGCTAAGTTCATTTCTAATTAAAAATGATTTTCAAAGAGGAAAAATTGACACTACACTATTCAAGAAAACAGAGGGAAATAATTTACTCATTGTTCATGTATATGTTGATGATATCATCTTTGGATCAACAAATGAAAAGTTGTGCGAAAATTTCTCAAAACTTATGCAAAGTGAATTTGAAATGAGCATGATGGGAGAATTAAGATACTTTCTTGGATTACAAATTAAACAATATGAAAAAAGCATTTTTATATGTCAAGAAAAATACATCAAAGATCTGCTACTTAAATACAAAATGAATGAATCAAAAATCATGACCACTCCTATGCACCCATCTACTTCTTTAGAAAAAGATGAAAATGACAAATCTGTTTATGAAAAAGAGTATCGAGGAATGATTGGTACTTTGCGGTATCTAACTGCCAGTAGACCAGATATCGTGTTTGCAGTAGGATTATGTGCCCGATTTCAATCAGCACCAAAAGAATCCCATTTAACAGTAGTAAAACGCATATTTAGATATCTTGTTGGAACCACTAATCTTGGTCTTTGGTATAGAAAAGGTTCACATTTTGATATTATAGCATACTGTGATGCTGATTATGTCGGAGATAAAATTGAAAGAAAAAGCACGAGTGGAGCATGTCAGTTCTTAGGCGAAGCATTAATCAGTTGGTCTTGCAGAAAACAGAACACCATAGCATTGCCCACAACAAAGGCCGAATATGTTTCAGCAGCAAACTGCTGTTCACAGGTTTTGTGGATTAAAAATCAACTTCAAGATTACTCTGTAAGCTATTCCAGTATTCCAATTTATTGTGATAATACAAGTGCTATCAATTTGTCTAAGAATCCCATTCAGCATTCTAGATCAACACATATTGAAATAAAACATCATTTTATTTGTGATCATGTCAATAAGGAAGATATTGAATTAATCTTTGTTGATACTCAAAATCAACTTGCTGACATTTTTACAAAGCCTCTTGTTGAGGATAGTTTCAATTTGATCAAAGAAAAATTGAAAATTATAAAAAATCCAGAAAATTCTGGATAAATTCTGCTTCTGCAGAAAACAGAGAACGTTTATCAGTCTCCTTTTCGCGACTCATCATTCTCCGTTCTGAAGAAACCAACAGGTTTCTTTAATCTAACTTTTTCCCTCTCAAAATCAAAAAGGCAAATCTTGGCATTTAATACACATGCCTTTTTGTCTGAAGGCAGAGTGCTGACACATACACTCTTCAATCCCCCAAAATGCTTTTCCTTTTTCCCTAGGTACAAACAGTTTCTATTGGGCAGCAAAGTCATCATTATTCTCCTTTTCGTTTCCTCTCCTCAAGTCAGACAATCTGTTACTGTCTCTCTCATCCCTTCATCTCCTTTTTGTTTCCAAAAGCTGCATTGCCTTTCTCTCTAAATACCAGTGTTCCTATTCATCTTCTCCACTCTCAATCTTCCATCCACATAACAACTATGACGCGAACCAAACAATCAGCACGCAAGAATGCCTCTCCCTACACACCATACTCTTTATCTTCTTCATACGAATTTGTGGAGCGCTCACCCTCTCCACCACCTCGACCAACACCACCACACACCTCCTCTACCTCTCCTCCTTCTCACACCAGTCAAGAAATCCTCAATCTCAATCCTCTGTCTATTCTTCTTCCACCACTGTAGACTCGCCCCACACCAAACATTGCTCAAGTGCCTCCACATTTACGCACTCAAACTACTCCTCCACGACGCGCTCCATGAGAGTTCAATCTGGAATTGGAACTTCAAAACCTTTGAACCCTAAACCTCATTACTTCATCATCTCAGATTCTGAGACTGATGATTCCTCTAATTCTTGCCCTCCATCAGCAACAACACCACAAAATAATCCAACATCAACATCTGAAAAGGCACCAACCCACACTAAACCTACCACACCTTCCAAATCTGCTTTCTCCTCTAAACCCTCACAATCAACTCCCTCACACCAAAAACGAAGATTGATCCATGAAATTGTCTCCCCTCTTACTAAACAAAATGAACCCTCCTCTCAATCCAAACCACAAAAAAAACCCATGAAAACAAAATCTGCCATGACAATTGCGCAGTTCCTTGCTCGAAAGAAACTTCCAAACCCTCAGAAGAGAAAAACCCTCGCTCCTAAACAAAACCTCAAACATTGCCAACCCACCTCTCCAGAACATTCTTCACAATGTTCCCCACCCCAACCTCCAGAACGTTCTCCAATTCTGGAACGTTCCCCTATTCAAACTCCTTTTTCTCCTCCTTCACAAGAACGTTCTCCAAATCAAGAACATTCCCCTGCTCACTCAGTCTCTCCTCTAGAACCCTTTCCCCACACACAACCTTCCTCATCAACACATGCCAATCGATCTCCCACTCCAGAACGTTCCTCTACTTCCACCTCGTCTGAATCACAACCATCCCCACCACCTAAAAAATCCAAACAAAATACTCCACCTCTGATTCCTTCCAGCAAAACCAAACTCTTCAAAAGCAAATTGGCTCAACGCCCAGTTGGGATTGGACGAGTTTTCATTTTTGAAAACCTCATCATTGACGGCAATGTTGTCCAACATCACACAAATGCTCTTGGATGGACCTCGTTCCTGCAAACATCTGAAAGCTACTATCCAGATGTTGTCTGAGCATTTTATTGCAATACAAAGACGTTTGCTGACAAATCCCTTATTATTTCCACAATTAAAGGAGTTGAGATCAAACTAACTCCAGACATTCTGGCCTTAATCCTTCAGTTGCCCATAGAAGGCCCATCTGTGTTTGGTGACAACTGGTACTCAGCCTTGAATCTTCGCAAGACTGAAGTCCTATCTGACTTTTTTGAAGAAGATTCCACTCGCTACTTGTCAACATATCTCAAGCCCCTTCCTAAAGTGTTTAATAACATGTGCCAACATACTCTAATTCCTCACTGTGGAAGTCATGAGTATGTCTCTGACAATGACGCACTGCTCATCCATCATCTCCTCAACTGCAAGCGATTGAATTTACCTCATGTGATTATCCAGCACATGATTTGTGCATCCACCAAAGACTACAAGAAGAATATTGTACCTTATGGCATGGTTCTGACTAAGGTATTCAGGTACTTTGGGGTCTCCCTTTCCTCTAAAAAATCTCTGATCAATATCTCAAAATTTTCCACCAAAAATCTCTCTCACATGCGCAAAAAATCCTCTGCCCAAACTCCTACTCCTCCATCGTCTTTTCCAATCTCCTCAAAACGCAAACGCTTTGCAGGAAGAAGACCTACTACACACCCTATTCCATTCCCACCAAATCCTCTTAACTCTGAGGAAAATCCAGCAAACAACACAACCCCATAACCTTATTCACCAAATCCAGAACGTTCTTCACCCCCTCCAGAATGTTCTCTAGAAAAAATCCCAACTTGCTCAAACCTCATTCCTCAAACATCCACCTGTGTATCCTCAGCTCTTCCATCCTTTTCTCAAACACTTCACTCCCCTTCTCACGACTTTGGAAATTTCCTATCCAATCCACATTTTTCTACCATGTCTCCACTATTTGTATCCCCTCAAAAAATCAACTCTTCCATTTTCGGCATCAGTCAGTTTGTAAACTTTCCAGCAACTATTGGTCCATCTAACACATCTATTGATCCCATACCCTCCATCTCATCCTCTTTTGCCACTTTTCCATCCGTCTCTACAAATCCCATTCCTTCCAACATTGTTGTTGCTACCACTTCTCAACCTTTTACTCACCTTCATTCTTCTCCTCGCTTAGCTGAACCCTCAAATTTTGACATCATGGCTGCTCTTCAGATCATAATGACACGTCAGGTTCAGCACGATCAAGAAACTATTCTGTTGAGAACTTGGTTGACATAACACCTTGCTTCCAAGCTGGAAATTCTACCTCCACCTCCTCATCCGGTTCCTCCTCCTTCCCAAGTTCCTCATCCAGGAAAATCCTCCTCTTCAGATGGATCTTCTACCTCCTTATCTTCTTAGTTTTATTGTTTTTCTGCTACATTTTTGAATGACAAAGGGGGATAATTAAGTTAGTTTCTAATCTGAATTAAAAAGACTGATTATGTAATTTTGCCCATACTTTTGTATCTTTGTTCTAAATTAAATGAAAATCTAGTTTGTTGCATACAATGTTTTAAATTCTGTCAATTTAAAAACTGCACAAATTGAGGGGGAGCTGTTTAAGCTCTTTTAAATACTTGATATTAGAATCAGAATTAAAATCTAAATTAACATGCTTGTCATCATCAAAAAGGGGGAGATTGTTGAGACAAACTCCATATTTAAAGTTTTGATGAAAATAAACAAAGGTTAATTAAGAAAGTTAATTATGATTCTAAAATGTTATGTTAATTTAACATGTGCTTTTGAGTGAATTTAATTAAGAACAGAATCAAGCAAAGCAAAGAAAATAGCAACAAGAACATTAAAACAGAGAAAGATCTCCAGTGTCAAAAAATTCATCACAACATGTTGATCAAACTTTTTCTACCTCTTTAACAAAGAGTCTGCCCTGGAAATTTATTCATATAGAATCAACACATGGCAATGAACAAATATGATTCATCCAAGCTCAAGAAGGTTATCTGATCTCTAAAATAAAAGGACTCAAAGTCAGACAAAAATCAAGACAGTTTGTAAACTCTAAAAATCAAACTCTCAAGAAAGTTTGATCAAGCTTGATATATGATAAGACATTGCAAAAGACACCCAGAATGATTAAAATAGGAACTCCATATTGATTATTAAATCTCAAGAAAGTTCAATTTGACAGACCCAGATTGATAATCAATCTCCATTTTCTGCATAACTTGAGCAGCTGAGCATTCTCTTATGTAATGGCTTATAATTATTCTCCAAACTCCTCTGGCTACATTCAAGACTCAAGATCAAGACTATACCATCTAAGATCAAGGGAGAAACGTCAAAGGCTTTTTAACTAGAAGACAAAACTGTTTTAAATGCTAAACCAGAAAAGTCAAAAAGTGGGAAAAGCAGTTTTTCAAAGCTGAATTATTTTTAATCTGATATATTGCCTTCAGTCAAACTTCAGAGCACTATCAACAACTCTTTTGACCTTCATTAAAGGCCTCTAATGCCTATAAATTGAAGGCCAATATCCAGGATCAAAGAAGAAGTTAAAGAGCTGAAAATATCCTATAATCAATCACATACATACTTGAAGTTCTCATTTTTTCGCAAAATAGAGGCTGATCCATATTCTAATATTAGATTGCGAAATTATCATTAGATCCTTTGTAAAGAATCAATTCTCAAACAAGAGTTGAGAAATCTCAGATTCTGTCAAAAACAATCCAATTGTAAAAACTCAAACTATAAGAGTTTCTTTATAGTTGGTTAGAGTACATTGAATCCTATCAAAGTTAGATAGGTACTGTTATTGCTTTCTGGGTGGAAAGTAATAAAGATTGAAACAGATCAAGGTTGATCTAGACTAGGTGTTGTAAGATCAAGAAGGTTCTTTGTTTTAAACACTTAGTGGAAAATCTCACGGTTGTGAGGACTGGACGTAACCAGGGTTGGGTGAACCAGGATATATCATTTTGTGGTATCTCTTCCCTTATCTATTTACTTTCAGTTTGATTGATTATCGAGTTAAAAACATAAATTGAATTACTGATTTTAACTAACCAAGAACGTTCTCCGTTTTCTGGTTAAAACCAAGAACGTTCTCTGTTTTCTGTTTTCACAACCAAGATCAATCTTGAGTTATTTTCATAAAGTTTTAACATGAATTTTTAAAAGGGGCATTTACAATTCAAACCCCCCCTTTCTTGTAAATTGACATTGTTACTTCATATATAAGTTTCGATCGTGTAAAAAAATACGTTATGAATATGAATAAAACACAAATGCTAATAAATTAATATTACCACAAAAGCGGGGTCTGCATGTTTAGCTATAAAAGCGCTCCATTATTCATTGGATATGTAGGGTTTGTATATTTTTGGAGCTTCAACATTCAAATTTACATCACGATCTCTTAAGTAGCAATTTGACAAATGAGATCTAAATCCTCTGTGTATTTTTCTGACAACTCTAAGCACATAATTTTTTCGAACCTCATCAACATTAAAAGCCGACTACGAACCAAATAAAGATAGAGTTTGAGTAAAAGTATTTCAATGGAAAAAATTATAAGTAGCAAAAAAGTGGAGTAAAAAAGTTACTTGTATATCATTCCATAATATATCTTTAGTCTCCTTCAACGCTTTATCTCTCCAATCATCAATTGTTATTGAGATATTTTGACGAACAACTGCACCAATGTAACTTACCATCATTGAACTGTTGGGCTCAATTGACTGGCCACTTTGATTCCATCCCACCTAATAAACTCATAGAGTAAGTGCATACTTTCAAAAAAGATTAAAAAAAAAAAATCTAAACAAAGTATAGTATACCTCAAATTTAATTTCGCTTCTTGCTTTGATGACGTTTTGCATAACAGTTGTCCCACGTTTAACTTCGTTTTCATAACTCTTAGTATTGACAACTTCATTATTTTGACTATCTAAATCATTATTGGAATCCATTTATCTACACATTTCACACAATATAATTATAAGTTCAGTATAACTTCAACAAGTTCAACATTCAGTAGTCTAAGCAGCAGTATAAGTTCAACATGCAGTTTAGTGACAACAACAAATTAATTAATACAATACCTAACAACAACAATCACTAAATTTAGGGTTACGACTTCGCATAAGTAGGAACAGCTAGAAGAAAACGCAGCAATACGTATGGAGAGGGTTCTTATGGAGAGAGTTTGTAGGGATAGTAGTGAAGAGGGTTCGTATGAAGAGGGTTCATAGGGAGAAGATGGCAGTAGGGTTCGTATGGAGAACATGAAGATGGAGAGTACATAATGAAGAGGAAAATGAGGAGGTTTCACACTGTCAAGTTCGTAAAGAGAGTACGTAATGAAGAAGAAAATAAAGCGGTTTAAAAAGCGCTTTAAAAGACTTAACCTATTACAGCGCTTCCACAACAAGCGCTTTAAAAGACTGTATAAAAGGCGCTATATGAGCATTTTACGGCACTTATGGACAAAAAGTGTTTTACAACACTTGAGGATATTTAAAAGCCTTTTACAGCGCTTATACGACAAGCGCTGTAAAATGATTTACTGAACAAGCGCTTATTTGTAATTTAATTTTAAAAAGCTTTTTACAACACTTATAGAAAAAAAACGCTGTAAATGATTTATAATTTAATTTTTAAAAGCTTTATACAACGCTTATGGACAAAAGCGCTGTAAAATTATAAATTTATGTTCAGTTCAATTCAAGTTAAATATGCTAAATTACAATTTCAGTTCAGTTTTTGTAAAATACTAAATAATTAGTAAAATACCTATATTTAGATTTTTTTTCTCTCCAAATAATTAGTTAAATACCTATATATCAATGCTAAATGCTAGATTACATGATCAACTCAGATTGGGATCAGTTCAAGTTTAAGGAAAATTCCCAGTCAAACATAGCTTTTTCAAGTTCAAGTTCAATATAAGCAGAAAATCAAATACAGTTCAAGCTAAATACTAAAATGATCAGTTCTGACATGTCAAACACTTAAATTACATGAACTTATTATAAATTACATGATGAGTTCATATTACATGGCTTATATAAAACACTTAAACACCTTAAGATGCCCTTCTTATTTTCCTGGTGGGATTCACATTTGTTTGCCCCTTAACGATATAAAACGATGGATTAATCCAAATTCTCTCATCATGATCATCTATAAGATATAAACCATCATCAGTTGAATCAATTTCATGTGGTTGTGATGTCACAAAGAAAAGATCATTACCAACATCTCTATCGTTATTGTTATCATCACTTATTTTATTAGTCGATAGGACAATGGACCATTTATCATCAGTAGGATCAATGACATAAATCACTTGTTGAGCTTGCGACGGTAAAATAAAAGGCTCATCTTTGTATCCCACCCTATTAAAATGGACAAGCAAGAACCCTGGCTCATTAATCCGAACGCCATTATTATTATCGACCCACTTGCAACCAAATATGGGAACACGGAACATTGTGTTATCTAACTCCCGTATGTGCCCGATAACCCAAAATATGATAGATGTGCATATATTGGGTTTTTGTCTTTTGCACTTGAGATATGCATCGCTTCAGCTACAAGAGTGACTCCGCTATTTTGCATAGTGGTTTGATCATCTTGTTCTTTGGTATAAAATGTTTAGCTGCTAATTACATAATTGGTGTAAGAAAACACATGTAAACGCGGACCATTTGTTAGCCACCTCAATCTTTGTGAAATTGCATCGGGGTCTATATCTAATTTTGAGTTAATGTGAATTTTACCATGTTATAAAACTTTGATTGTGTTGTTGTGTTATCCAATTTTGATTCATATTCATGTTCAAACTAGATAACTGATCCATGTGTGTTGTAACATACGGTTGAACCTCATCATTATTGTGCAGGACATACAATTGTGTCTGCTCCCATTATGTCTTTGATATAGTCATTACTCTCTTTCCAATTATCCATTCTCCTGTTATTCTTCCCAAATGACGAGACATAGGAAGCCCTATGGATTCAACATTCGACAAATATTTCGTACAAAATTCAACAGTTTCTTCGACAATGTACCGTTCAACATTACAACCTTTTGGTCGACTTCTACTTTTTACGTACCCTTTTAATATTTCATATATCGTTCTATCGGATACATCCATCTCATATAAGCTAGCCCACAAAATTGTGTCTCCTTAACAAGATGACCAATAAGGTGAACCGTTATATCAAAAAATAAGGGTGGGAAATACATTTCAAGCTCACAGAAAGTAACAACAATTTCCATCTACAATGTCAGTAATTTCTGAGAATTGATCACTTTACTACAAATTTCCTTGAAGAAGACACAATTGGAGGGTCGATCACTTTACTACAAATTTCCCTGAAGAAGAAACATAATCTAGTTAAGGCTAGTCGAACTTTTACAGGTAAAATGGAACGTATACCTATTGATAGCAAATGCTCCATTATAACATAACAATCACAGGACTTTCATACAAACTAAATTTTTTATGTTTGAAGAGTGTCCTTCTAGAACTTTAACTTTGTGTAGAAATTTGTATTAAACAATTTTTTTTCCTTTCTAGATAGAGTATGAGCGGCTGGAGGTAGATATGTGCGATTGAGTAATGTACCAATAACATTATGTTTCAACCGCATCCAATATGTACTCTCTTCATATATAGGACATGCACACTGGCCTTTAATGCTATATCCTAATAAATTACCATATGTTGGAAAATCATTAATTGTGTCGAACAACAGAGCCTTCAAATTAAAAAATTCTTTCATATACCCATCATAAACTTTTACACCTGTCTCCCATATATTTTTTAAATCTTCAATTAAATGAGTCAGGTATATGTCGATATCATTCCCCGGTTGTTGGGGTCTAAAATTTAATAGAGACAACATCATAAACTTACGTTTCATACATAACCATGGTGGTAGGTTATAAATCAACAAAATCATAGGCCACATGATGTGTGAGATGTTTTGAAGTCCATGTGGATTCATCCCATCACTAGAAAGTGCAAGTCGAAGATTTCTTGACTCTCTAAGGCCACATGAATCTAAGGCTTTATGGGTAAAATCTTAGAGTTAGGTTATATTGATGAATGTTTCGTGGAAAATGAATTTTAACTCATTTATATATGATTTTGAATAAATGAAACTTTTGTGTTTGAGTGGTGGATTGTGTTGATTTGTGTTCATCGTATTTGACGTGTTCTTAATTAATACTGATGAAATTTGTTGTGTGTATGGTTGGATTCTGTGGAGAAATGAATTGATGTGTTTTGGTATGAGTTGTTGATTGGATCTGATAATAGGTTTGAGTTGTTTTGTGTGGAATTTGAAAACCATTAGAGTTAAACGAGTATTAAGAATGGGGAATCTCTTAATGTCTACATTTACTTAATGTTGGCGTGAAAACCATTAGAGTTAAACGAGTATTAAAAATGGAGAATCTTTTAATATCTCGGTTTACTTAATGTTGTTTTGGAAAATCGTTTATGTTAAATGAGTATTAAGAATGGGGAATCACTTAATGTCTTGTTTACTTAATGTTTGTTTTGAAAATCGTTTAAGTCAAAAGAGTATTAAGAATGGGGAATCTCTTAATATTTTTGTTTGCTTAATGTTTGTTGTGAAAATCGTTTAAGTTAAATGAGTATTAAAAATGGAGAATCTTTTAATATCTCGGTTTACTTAATGTTGTTTTGGAAAATCGTTTATGTTAAATGAGTATTAAGAATGGGGAATCACTTAATGTCTTGTTTACTTAATGTTTGTTTTGAAAATCGTTTAAGTCAAAAGAGTATTAAGAATGGGGAATCTCTTAATATTTTTGTTTGCTTAATGTTTGTTGTGAAAATCGTTTAAGTTAAATGAGTATTAAAAATGGAGAATCTTTTAATATCCACATTTGCTTAATGGTTGTTGTGGATGGAGTCAGTATATGCTCATGCATTTTCATTCTTTTTGTAAATCGTGCACACCCGTGATAAGCTGTAAGTGTGACTGATTGTAAACTATTTCGAAACTCAAGTTGTCGTGGTAATTGTGTTGGAATTGCTATGTGTTATGTATTGATTATCGTGTGTAAGTGTGATGGATTGTAAAACTATTTCGAAACCCAATTTGTCGTGGTGATTGTGTGGGAATTGCTAAGTGTTAAGATTTGGAGTTGTGTATGAATGTGATTGAATTAGTTTATGTATTTTTGGAAGAATAAGCAGGGAAATCGATTTCCCAATCGATTTGATGAGTTGCAGGGACTTCGCAAATTTGACAAAATCGATTTGCCAATCGATTTTGTAACCTGTTTTTCAAAACCATTTAAGAAATCGATTTGGAAATTGATTGGTATGTTTCCTGTTTTCTTGAATCTTGAAAATATATTGAAACAATCGATTTGGCAATCGATTGGCTGCATTACAGGAGCTCGGCCATTTTGACAAAATCGATTTGGAAATCGATAGGCTTTAACACAAGGGCTCAGCTACTCATTCAATCGATTTCCCAATCGATTGATGTAAGCCCATAGTACAGATTTTACAAAAACACCTTCAAGCAATCGATTTCCCAATCGATTTTCTTAGTGGAAATTCTTATTTTGAGTTAGATAATCGAGCGCTCAATTGGTTCATCAATGGATTGGTCAGTTGTTTATTACCTGGTTGATTTAAGACTTATGTTGACTTCATTTTTATTTGGCAAGCATTATATGAACTTTTAGCACATGGAAAATCCTTTTAAGGTGCATGCTTAGTTGAAAGGTTATTTTGTGCATTTAAAAACTTAAATGTTATGTGTTAACTGTTAATTTCGGTTGGTGACCCTTTACAACTATTGTGGAAATCTGGGCTTCGCCCTCAGATGAGAGCCAGGACGATCCTACCGGTTCGTACCCTACGAATGGGAATGTAGATGGGAATGCTTGACTGGAGCTATGTTAGGAGGACCTCACGGGGCGCGTGTAGATCACTCAGGGTGTATAGCTTTAGTTTTTTGAAGAATGATCAAATTAGGATGACATAGAGGAAACATATGTTTTTTTTTGGATTACGTTATTTTGAACTGGAAAACTGTACCTTTACTAATATTGTCAGTATGACATCTTGGTTGAATGGTTTCCATGTATCATTTGTTGTTGTGTAAATATTTTTGATTCATATTTTGAGAAACTTTTCCGCTGCTTGTAAATTATAATGACTCAATTATTTATCCAAAGGTATTTCCTTATTTAATTCTCTGTTTTATTTTAATTTCTTTTGAAAAAAAATATACCCTCGCTTTGAAAAATGGGGTGTTACATTGTGGTATCAGATCTTTGGTTTGGTTTTCTTTGGGGGTTGTGGAACCTTTGGTTATAGATTGTAGGTCAACCTGTAGGTTGGGAGTTGTTATCTGATCATGCGTCGGTTTTGGTGGTTTGGGTTGTCAAGTCCAAAATAGTTATTATGTGTTGATATATTCGAAACTTAGTTTTGGAATTATTCGAAGTGGTGTTAACACTTCTTCTTGATGTTGGTTTTTCGGAAACAGTACCTCCAAGAGAGAACGATGTTGCAAGGATGAACGTTAGTAGGGATGATCAAATGGTTGGAGCTAAAAATAACATGGAGGTTTTGTTGTTGCACGAACTGCTGCAAAGACTCTGCGGGATCTGGAGAAGAGGAAAAGAGAGATATGTGCTCTTAAGATTAAGAGGGTTAGAATATTTTCGTTGTTACCATCCTCCAAAGTTCAAGGGTGATGAGGACTCAGGAAAAAAGTTGACTAGTGGATTCAAGAAGTGGAAAAGATCTTCGAGATGACAGATTGTCAGGCAGAGTTGAAGCAAATCATGACGCATGGAATTTATAAAATGGTTCCAAGGACACAGGAGCTATGTGTTGGTGTAAACTCGAAGATGATGAGTATGGATGGATTAACATTAGACTAATAAGGGATTTCAAGTAAACATCTAAGTTGAGGACTTTTGTTAAGAAAAGTATTAGATGTTTTCCTGGTAGATTTCAGGATAAAACTGGATGAAGTTTGACAACTGTCAAAGAGATGTGAACATCATGGAATTGTTGAGAAGATGAGGCTTCCATTTGGGATAACATTTGGTGCTTAGGTGTCAATGAAAGAGACTGGTATTGAAGTTAAGGGAGCGTTGCACATTAGGAGTGAATACTCCTTTGGATAGATAAAATACGCTTTGAGGAATTGTCGATACCTTGAGGGGAAAAGTCGAGCATTCGAGTTAGACTAGATTCGCAACTTGGATTATTAAGTATGAATCTCATAACGAGTGTAGGAGTGAGACCATGTATTTAGTTGATAAATGACAAATCTCTTGGTGGTTTAGGAGATAGTAAGTATGGATAGTGATATTGGATGAAACTATAGAGGCGTAAGTGTGAATTTTAAGCGATGTTTGGCAAAACATAATGAGTTAGGCCTTGATGTATTGAACTCTATGTTACCATTAAGTGGAATTTGAAGTATCGAGTACGGGAATACTTCGAGATGGCGGTAATATAAGTTTTGAGAGTCTATTAAAGGATGGGAATTACTAAGAGGATGTTAATATTTTGATAGGTTAGAAGGATTATTCGAGATTTGATTTGGGACCCTAAGATGGTTGATTTTTTTTAGTTGATGATGTAAAATCCGCAAGGTTGGATGAAGGACCAATTGATGCTTAAAACTTTCATAATCGAAGGAGTTGAGGCGGGCAAGTGATAAATAACTCATGTTAAGAATGGAAGTGTTTGGAGATTTTGAGGATCAAATTTTAGAATCTTATTCAAGGATAGAAAGTTAAAAAGAAGAAAGGTAACAACTGAGTTATGGTTTAGTTGTTGGTCTTGGGAAGTCAAACGTGAAGATTTGAAATGATCATTTCAGTAACTGGATGGACGAAGAAAGGTATGTGGGTTTTTGAGATATTGTACTGAAAAATTTATGAGGATGAAGTTATAGATAATTAGTTCTTAGGAAATGCTTATGGGGAACGTTTGAGAAATAATTCTTTAGGACGTTCGATTGTTAGGATTCTTTTAGTTCGTATCTCGGTGAAGGTTGAGAGGGAATAAGAATCCAGCGAGTAAACCAAATATTGGAAAAGGTACCAAGAAATTTGTGGAGCAGCACATAGAGATGTAGCTTATGACAATTAAAGATTGATGAAAGCAATTATCTCACCTATAACTCAGACATTATTAATATAAAGGTATGCCAATGATATACAGACATTACTTGAGTGCATGTCATGGGGATTGTTATTGTGTTCGTCAATCAAATGAAGTTTGTGTGTCCCAAGTGGTATAGTCTTTGACTTGTTTTCGAAAATATTTGAGGTAGTTTTGATCACCAAGCATATGTGGGGATGGAATTATTAAATTTATAACTGGAATAGCATACCGATAAGAACACTACAATTTGACGTAGTTGTACGACTTAAAAAAAATCGAGGATTTGTGGACAAGGGAGAAATTTAGGTGTTCTCGGATGTAGTGATTGTTCTGTGCTCAGTGTGTTGGGGTCATTCTAAGTGTTTCAGTTTGGTACCAAATGGATGTTTCGTACCAAGTAGATGCCAATGAGACTACGTGACATAGGTATGGGATATTTTACTTCGTCGACAAGATCAAAGTTATAGGAAAATAAGGGAAATTCAATGGACTTTGAGAAGATTGTTGACTGCTTTTGTAAGTTGCAAGGAGCGCTATTACAGTTCGGCTAAGATAGTCTAAGCCACTATCATGGTTGTTGGCTATTTATTGACAAATTGAGGGACTGGTCATCCTTAATCTCTTGTTGATAGTAGACAAAATCATGTTGAATGGAACGGACGAGCCTTACCGACTATGGATGTGTGTGAAGTTATTAAACACCCTATGAAAAGGGGTAGGCAACATTTTTTCGAGAAGGCCGGGTGAAACAAGTTGTGACTAGTGTGTTGAATTTGAGTACAAACTTAGTGTGGATTGCTACTCGTACTTTAAGTTTCGAGGACGAAACTAATTTTAGGGGGGTAGTAATGTAAGACCCATAGTTTTTAAATCCTAAATTATACAATTTTAGGGTATTTGGTGTTGAAGTTCTTAGGCTTTTAGTCCAGTTTTTGGTATTTAGTGGGTTAAATGCCAAAAATATATTTTTGGCAATTGGATTAAATTATTTGTCGGAAAATAATTTACTTCTGTTACGAAGGATTTAATACCGGGCAGTTTTGTTAAAAATATCTCGGGTTGCTGAAAATTGTACCGGACAATTGAGTTGCGACGAGAGTAGATATTTTTATTAAATTAGACTAAGAGGGGAATGAAATGATGGGGGTAAGAGTTGTTAGATAATTGTTGGTTTTGTTT
>NC_021161.2:34986739-35014098 GCF_000331145.2 Cicer arietinum
CTCGCGGTACCGGAAACGCACGTTAAAGCTAACGTTAAGGTAAAGGCTCCTTCCAAACTTCTAGTTTGCATTTAGGGACTTATCTGTGATTGTGTGGAAAGGAATTTGTTAGGGTTGAAGTGTTGATTTGGGGGAAAATGAATCTAAGGCTTTATGGGTAAAATCTTAGAGTTAAGTTTTGGTGTTGAAGTGTTGATTTGGGGGAAAATGAATCTAAGGCTTTATGGGTAAAATCTTAGAGTTAAGTTTTGGTTATATTGATGAATGTTTCGTGGAAAATGAATTTAAACTCATTTATGTATGATTTTGTGTAAATGAAACTGTTGTGTTTGAGTGGTGGATTGTGTTGATTTGTGTTCGTCGTATTTGACGTGTTCTTAATTAATACTGATGAAATTTGTTGTGTGTATGGTTGGATTCTGTGGAGAAATGAATTGATGTGTTTTGGTATGAGTTGTGGATTGGATCTGATAATAGGTTTGAGTTATTTTGTGTGGAATTTGAAAACCATTAGAGTTAAACGAGTATTAAGAATGGAGAATCTCTTAATGTCTACGTTTACTTAATGTTGGCGTGAAAACCATTAGAGTTAAAAGAGTATTAAGAATGGGGAATCTCTTAATCTCTTGTTTACTTAATGTTCGTTTTTGGAAATCGTTTAAGTTAAAAGAGTATTAAGAATGGGGAATCTCGTAATGTCTTGTTTACTTAATGTTTGTTTTGAAAATCGTTTAAGTCAAAAGAGTATTAAGAATGGGGAATCTCTTAATATTTTTGTTTGCTTAATGTTTGTTGTGAAAATCGTTTAAGTTAAATGAGTATTAAAAATGAGGAACCTTTTAATATCTGCATTTGCTGAACGGTTGTTGTGGATGGAGTCAGTATATGCTCATGCATTTTCATTCTTTTTGTAAATCGTGCAGACCCGTGATAGGTGGCACCTCGATAAACGGTACAGGCCCGTGATATGCAGTACGTTTATGGTTTTCGCTTTTTTGTAAATTGTGCAGACCCGTGATAGGTGGCACCTTGGTAAATAGTACTTTGGCCTGTGATAGGCGGTACATTTACAATTTACGTTCTTTTTAGTAAACCGTGCAGACCCGTGATAGGTGGCACCTCGGTATTTTGTGTGTAAGTGTGACTGATTGTAAACTATTTCGAAACTCAAGTTGTCGTGGTAATTGTGTTGGAATTGCTATGTGTTATGTATTGATTATCGTGTGTAAGTGTGATGGATTGTAAAACTATTTCGAAACCCAATTTGTCGTGGTGATTGTGTGGGAATTTCTAAGTGTTAAGATTTGGAGTTGTGTATGAATGTGATTGAATTAGTTTATGTATTTTTGGAAGAATAAGCAGGGAAATCGATTTCCCAATCGATTTGATGAGTTGCAGGGACTTCGCTAATTTGACAAAATCGATTTGCCAATCGATTTTGTAATCTGTTATTCAAAACCATCTAAGAAATCGATTGGTATGTTTCCTGTTTTCTTGAATCTTGAAAATATATTGAAACAATCGATTTGGCAATCGATTGGCTGCATTACAGGAGCTCAGCCATTTTGACAAAATCGACTGGCTTTAACACAAGGGCTCAGCTACTCATTCAATCGATTTCCCAATCGATTGATGTAAGCTCATAGTACAGATTTTACAAAAACACCTTCAAGCAATCGATTTTCTTAGTGGAAATTCTTATTTTGAGTTAGATAATCGAGCGCTCAATTGGTTCATCAATGGATTGGCCAGTTGTTTATTACCTAGTTGATTTAAGACTTATGTTGACTTCATTTTTATTTGGCAAGCATTATATGAACTTTTAGCACATGGAAAATCCTTTTAAGGTGCATGCTTAGTTGAAAGGTTATTTTGTGTATTTAAAAACTTAAATGTTATGTGTTAACTGTTAATTTCGGTTGGTGACCCTTTACAACTATTGTGGAAATCTGGGCTTTGCCCTCATATGAGAGCTAGGACGATCCTACCGGTTCGTACCCTACGGATGGGAATGCTTGATTGGAGCTATGTTAGGAGGACCTCACGGGGCGCGTGGAGATCACTCAGGGTGTATAGCTTTAGTTTTTGAAGAATGATCAGATTAGGATGACATAGAGGGAACATATGTTTTTTTTTCGATTACGTTATTTTGAACTGAAAAACTGTACCTTTACTAATATTGTCAGTATGACATCTTGGTTGAATGGTTTCCATGTATCCTCTGTTGTTGTGTAAATATTTTAGATTCATATTTTGAGAAACTTTTCCGCTGCTTGTAAATTATAATGACTCAATTATTTATCCAAAGGTATTTCCTTATTTAATTCTCTGTTTTATTTTAATTTCTTTTGAAAAAAAAATATACCCTCGCTTTGAAAAACGGGGTGTTACATTTATTAGGTAACAATTTATATGATTTATCTAAGTTATGCCATTTACTACCAGGTAACATTTTATATGATTTATTACATCACAATTTATCAGTTTTAGTGACAACAATAAATTAATAAATACAATATCTGAAACAACAATCACTCAGTAGAAATTGGTGCACAGTAGAGGGGCAGTAGAAGAGGGTTCAACAATAAGACGGTGCACAGTAGAGGAGGGTTCACACAGTAGAGGAGAAGAGGGTTCATACGGTTAGGGAGATAACATATTAAATATGTTTTTATTTACTTAAAGGGAATGATTTTTATCAAAACGCACCATTTTACAATGCTTATATACAAAGTGTTCTAAAAGACCCTATAATTGTGTGAAAGCGTTGTAAACATAATATGGTAGTGCTATAATTTAAAGTGCTTGTATACAAGCACTGTAAAAAATTGTTGCAAACATTATGTGAGAGAGCCATGTGAAAGTGTTATGTGCACAGTAGATGAGGATTCACACAGTAGAGGAGATGATGGCTCGTAGGGTTAGGGAGATAACATATTAAATATGTTTTTATTTATTTAAAGGGAATGATTTTTATCAAATACGCACTATTTTACAGCGCTTATATACAAAGCGCTCTAAATACCTTGTAATTGTGTGAAAGCGTTGTAAACATAATGTGGTAGCGCTATAATTTATAGCGCTTGTATACAAGCGCTATAAAAAACACTATAAACATTATATGAGAGCGCTATGTGACCCTACAATAGCGCTTTCAGAAAAAGTGTTGTAAACATTATGACCCTATGTGACCTACAACAACGCTTTTGCTAAAACGCTTGTCATAAAAGTGTTGTTGTATCCTCCGTTAATTTTACAACAACGCTTTTAATAAAACAACGATGTAAAAAGGCGCACTTTAATATGATAATTTTGGCGTAGTGATATGATCACATATATTTTTTTTAATGTGCATAACATCTAAATTATGGTCCAATATATTGGTCTTCCAATAAGGAAGATAAAAAAACATGCTTGTCTTCTTGCACTGTCTCAATGCTTCTTCAACGGGTCTCTTTCATCTAGTTCTTTTACATTTATCATTAGATTTTACCACTTTGCCAAAGGTAACATTAATTCCCTCAAGTTGATTCAAGATGTCTCTCCTTGACAAAATTTCATAGGGATCCCTTTCCTCAATTATCCCATTAAAACAAAATTGACGTAATCTAAATTTATGGCCTTTCTCCAAAAATTGACGGTGACCCACAAAATACCATTTTCCACCATGCTTTACTTTGCAATTGGATGTGTCAAAATTACAAGTGAGGCAAGCAAGATTAGTGTATGTGTTACATCCATATAGAGTACCAAGTCACTAATTATCCACATTAAAGTTGCCTTCATCATAAACATTTCATTTTTTGATAAATCTAATATTTGCACTTCATTATGAAGGTGCAAACACAAGAAAGGGGTTGAATCATGTTTGTTAAAGTTCACAACTTTTTGATAATTTATAAATAAATAAAGAAACTAGTTTGGTTTTGGTGACTTACTTGGAGTAGAAGCAATCGAATTCAAAGGTAGCAAGCAATGAAAGCATAAATAATTTGACACGTAGATTTATCCTGTTTCACCACTAACTTGGCTACATAGAGTCCCCTCATTCAGAAGGCTTTAACCCACTAATTCAAATATCTTGAATTACAAAACACCTGAACCTCCAAGTCAGTCTTCCCAAACAGCCTGACAACCTCACACTTTTGAGGAACTAACCACATTGACCCTACAAGCCATGTCTTCTCCTAACAACCTGACAACCCCAGATTAAAGAAGGAACAAAACCACTATCGAGTTCGATACAAAAGATTGAACCTTGAGTAGTTTCTTCTAACAAAGCTGATAATAATAATAACTCTCACACTATAAGAAAAGAATACTCATATATTTTTTTTAAACCTAAACAAGTGTTTCTCTCTTTGAACTCTAAGATGAATTAAGAACTTTGAGCTTGAGTTACTCTTTTATGCTTTTCGATGCTTTTCTCCTTCAGCATTGAGTGTCTATTTATAATGAAAATTTGAGCTTCAATTTAGTCCTTGTTTAATTCTAAATTGTATCTTTTTCATATTGAGTTTGTCAATTCTTCAAATTGATTCTATTTCTATTTTGTGTAGATTGAGTTTGTAAATTCTTCAAATAAACTCTTCTTCAATTTTTGATCAAATCTTTATTAAATGTTGATAAAATATTCTTCAAATCTTCAGTAATGTTGATCAAATATTCTTCAAATCTTCATTAAATGTTGATCAAATATTCTTGAATTCTTCATTAAATGTTGATCAAATATTCTTCAATTTTTTATAAATGTTGATCAAATACTCTTCAAATCTTGACCATATCTTCTTTTCAACTTGGTGAAAGATTTTCTTCAATTATAAATATGAATCAAATCTTATTTTAGATTTTCATCAATTATAAATTTGAATCGAATCTTATTTTAGATTTTGTTCAATTATAAATTTGAATCAAATCTTATTTTAGATTTTCATCAATTATAATTTTGAACCAAATCTTATTTTCAATTATAAATTTGAATCAAATCTTATTTTAGATTTTCATCAATTATAATTTGGAATCATATCATACTTTAGATTTTCTTCAATTACATGAATTTTCTTTCATACTCTTTGAAGTCAAATATATAGTTTTCATAAAATACTTTTGTTAACATCAAAACTCCAAATGTAAAACAACTTGGTTATAACACATCATACCACAATTCCTTCAACTCTTTTATGAGAGGTTCTAAGTACACATCTATGTTTTTTTTGGCATCTGTTTTCCAAGAATGACCATGGAAAGGATCATTGATATTTGCTTCATGCACTCCCAAGGAGGATGGTTGTATGAGATAAAAACCATTGGTCAAATGTTGTAGTTTGTAGTAATCACTCCAAAAGGGTTAAAGTCATCGGTGGCTAGGCCAAGTCATACATTTTGAGGATATGCACAAATTCTGGATGAGTTAAATCAAATGTTTTTCATGCCTCAGAATCTCTAGGATTTCTCATCAGTCCATCTCAGTTACCCTCCAATGCATGCCATCTTATAGACTTTGCAGTTTTGGAACACATAAATAGTCTTTGGAATCTTGGTCGTTTCTTTTTGTTATCATTCCATTTAGTTGTCTTGCCTCTTTTGCATTCTTCTAAGTCTTGATTATCTTCACCCCAAAATAACATACAATGATTTGGGCAAGCTTGTATCTTGGTATAATTAAGACCAGTTTTCTTGGTCTCATAGAATGTACCAGGAATCTTGGCATCTATGAACATGTCTTTTAACAACTCTATAATCATAGTAATTGATTTGCACTCATTCTACACAAGCACTTTATGTGATACAATTTAACTAGAAATGATAATTTTGAAATACTTTGTACACCCTTCATATAATTATTGATTAACGTCTTTTTACAACTCATAAAACTCGATATTATCTTCATCATGTGCTGAATTAAGCTATTCATAGTTATGCTCAGAATATGGAACAAGATTGTTCATATTATTTCAAGAAAATCCAAATGCACCATTGACCATATTTTCCATTGGATTTTGTGGTTGAAAGGTATCTTCTGCAACACGTGTTTTTTCAATAGCCTTAGACTCGGTTATATTTCATCATTCACCATGTCAAGTCCATACTTCTTAATTTCTTATAAAATGTCTAGTTTTTAGATGTATATAAACTTCATTCCATGTTCTCCCCTTCTTGAAACCATATTTTGAACACAAACACTTAATTATAAGATTGTCGACAAATTTATGCATATGAAAATCAAATCCTCTTCATCTGAGTCTCCATTCTGATCCTATAAATCATTACCATTTGATTCTATGGTTGCCTTCAAAAATTTCTTTTGCTTGGATTTCAAAGTCAAAGTTGGTTGTTTCTTCTTGGGCTCATTTTCTAAAAGGTCAATTTCATGTGATCTGAGAGAGCCAACTAATTCTTCCAACTTAAGAATATTCAGATCCTTTACTTCTTGAATGACATTGACCGTAGGTCTCCACTTGATTGGCAGACTTCTTAGTATCTTTTTCACATAAGCAACATTAGTATAACTCTTCTCAGGTATCTTTAATCTTGAGGCCAGAGTCTGGAATCTAGAAAACATTGTTTCAAAGTCTTCATTTTCTTCCATCTTGAACAACTCATACTTTTTAACTAAGAGGGTTTCCTTTGTTTCTTGAACTTGTTGGCTTCCTTCATAGGTCAAAATCAAACTATCATAAATATTATTGATGTCTCCTTGTTGGTGCATTTGTCAAACTCCTTGAAAACAATTGCATTTATCACGAATGATATAGACTTATGATGTACTTGTACATCTTCTTTTGACCAGCATCCACCTGTTTTTTTTATAGGAATCTCAATGCCATAAGTATTCTTTGAAGCAATATAACCATTTTCCACCAAGTCCAAAAGTTTGGGATCTTGTGAAATAAAGAAACTTCTCAGTATGTCCTTCTAGTATTCAAAACATTCTCCATCAAACTAAGCTTTGATACCAATTGAAGATGCAAACACAAGAAGGGAGAGTTGAATTGTGTTTGACTAAGTTGATAACTTTTTCATTATTTGATTAATCTGGTTCAGACTTGCTGATTTACTTGGAGTAGAAGCAAGAACAAAACTAAGAAGTGTAGGAATAAAGTGACACAAGTAATTTATCATGGTTCACCACTAACTTGGCTACATCCAAGTCAGTCTGCTCAAACATTCTGACAACCCCAAACTTTTGAAAAACGCACACATCTTGACTCTACCAGTCAAGTCTTCTTCGCACAATCTGACAACCCCAGATAGTTGAAGGCACACTAACACCACTATCGGGCTTTAATACAAATTTTTGGAACTTGAGTAGTTGTTTCTAACAAGATGATTATAATAATGACTATCACACTATAAGAAAAACACTTAGAAAATATTTCTCATTAGAACAAGTGTTTCTCTCTTTAAACTCAAAAGATCAATTTGGAATTTTGAGCTTAAGTTCTTCTACTTTTTTTTGATTTTTCGATGATCTTCTTCTTCAGTCTTAAGTATCTAGTTATAGATATAATTAAGACTTCAATTTATCCCTTGTTTAATTTTGAATTGTATCTTCCTTCGTAGCTTGGTCAACAATGATCTTATTCAAAACAATTCTGAACAAGATGCTTTTTGATAATATGTTCTTTAGCCAACTCTTTATTTCTGAATCTAATCTAGGTTGATCTTCTAGATTGGGTATGTTCAGATTGAGTTTGTAAATTCTTTAGATTGATATTGTTCATATTTTGTTAAGATGAAGTTTGTAAATTCTTTAGATTGATATTGTTCATATTTTGATAAGATTGCTTTTGCAAATTCTTCAGATGAAATTTTCTTCCTATTGCTTTCTTTGATCTGGACGAGAACATAATGTTGGATCTGTTCTTGAACTTTCACAGGTAGGAATATGACTAAGTCCAATTCAGTATTTTGTCCTATGTCAAAATATGAATCATATCTTTGCAAATAATAAATGTATCTTCTTATGAGTGTTTCTTCTTGTAAATAATTTTTGATTGAATCTTCTTGTAAATAATTCATATATTTTTGTGATAAATCTTGATCGAATCTTCTTGTAAATAATTCATGTATTCTTGTGATAAATCTTGTCAAATCTTTTTGTAAATAATTCATATCTTCTTGTAGATACATCTTGATCATATATTTTTTTCAACTTGATCAAATATTTTCTTCAATTATAAATCTGAATCAAATTTTTTTTAGAATCTCTTCAAAAACATGAATCTTCTTTCATACTCTGTCAAGTCAAATATATTTTTCTCATAAAATATTTTTGTTAACATCAAAACTATAAGTATAAAACCAACTTGGTTCCAACAATAAGTATACTTTGATGAACGAATGATGTTTGAATGTTGACTTTATCAGAGTGTTGACTTTATCAGATGGTCACTTTGTATACCAAGATTATGAGACGCAAAATCATCATAGTGAGCTTGTATTATCATATTCATCAGAGGTGTGTTTAAAGCGCATTCATTAGAGTCAGTTACATCTTAACAGATTTTTCACATAATTGTCTTTATTTCCTTATTTATCTTGTTTTGTTTCATCTGAGAATGCATCGTAATGACTTTAAAGTTCATGACAAGGATTTGCACACTTAAATAAATTAATTAACACAACAAATATTTCCCACAAAATAATTTTTGTTATCATAAAAATAATTCAGGGTCATTGATCTTCAAACCAAATTAGTTTTAACAATTTCTCTCTTTTGATAATGAAAAACATCTATTTTTGTGAACAGATTTTTTTAAATAAAATGATAAATGCAGAGTTGTTCAAAGTGAAGCAATAAAGCTCCCCCTTAATACTCCTTTTTTTTTTTGCTATTAGACAAAAAGAGTTGTACATAGATGTAAAACAAAACTGCATTAAAGAGTGAATAGTAGATAATAAAGTGAGAACCAATACACACAAAAAAAAAAAAATAGAGGCACTAAAGGTTAGGATTGGTCAATATATCTAAGATCATTCATAAGGTATTTTGAATGGACTCCTAATTCTTGGTTGTTTGTTCCATGAATGCCTCATTTGTATCTTCTAGCCGTTCAAAGTCTTCCTTCTTTACGAATTGAGATGGGTCAAATGCAGGTGCAAAAGGAATTATAGAATTGCCTTCAAAAGTAGACTATGCAGAATCTGAAGCAATAGCAACAAGAGCATCCAAAAGAGGTAACTAATCATGTGGAATAATTATAGGAAACTTCAATGGTGCCAAGGGAGAAACCATTGGTGATTCCAGATGAACATAGCTCAAAGGAAAGTTATCTTCACTAGATGGACCATTTGATGTAGTAGTCAGTTCCTTTCTGGTGTGGTCTCCACGAGCTTTCTAAAAATGTAAGATCTGAAGGTAGAGGGTCTCATTAGTATGTCTGAAAGCACTAGAGTTCTGAGCGATTAGATGCATTTCATGCTCCATTTTTTCCCTAATCCAGATAGTGACAAATGAAAGGACATTGTCCCATTGGTTGAAGACTTCATCAAGATCCAAACTTTGTGCATTCATGTTCATAATCTTATTAGTTTTAGAAGTGAAAGAGGAAATGAATGAGTCATGGTTTGGGAAGCGAGAAGGAAAGAAAGAAAGAAAATGGGTTATGTCCAGGGGTATGGAAGTATTAGGTTCAGATTAAGGTTGGGTGGAGATAGAAACAGGTGAGGCATATAATGATGTTTTAGAGACTAAAACATTTACAATTTGAACTGCTATCTCAGTTGTTGTGTGGATAGGATCGACAAGCATAGATGAATGAGGGTGAAATGCAATTGTGGAAAGGATGGGTGAGTTTGAATTGAGTGTTTGGATAGGTGTTTGTGAAGGGTTAGTGTGCGAAGGTGACGGTGTAAAGGTGGGAAATTCATTATTGAGAAAATATGGGTTTGGTTTATACTGAAAAGTTGAAAGACTTTCAGCTAAGGTTGCCTCAAACATCTCATATGTGGTGTTTGTATTTGAATTAGAGCTATAGCAAACAATGAAGGTTTGAAGGGTGGGTTTGGTTGATGGTGCATAATGGATATGAGTAGGAGTTTTGTGTTTAGTAAGCGATTCAAATGGTGTTGCAATGGTTTCAGTTATTTCATTATCACTACCAAAATCAATAGGAGGGTGGATAAGCTCAATAGAGGGATTTACCCTTTGTATCTTCCTCAAGTTGATGCTAGCTACATCCTCATTAGCGTTTTCATCATATTTTTATCCCTTTAACATATAAGATACCTTGAATGCCATTTCCCTTTTCTTCTTAAACACCTTAGATGTTTTTGGTAGAGGGTAACAGGTCAGAGGCATCTCTTGACCAGAGAAGTACATCCATAAAAACTCTTGGTGCAAACGAATCTCCATCTAAGAAGGGAATGTCTTGAGAGCCACTAGATTGTCTTATGAGCCGTGTAACTTCATTGTTTGGTTTAATGCAGTCCTCGACAACAATGAGTCGCATTTTGATGACATTTTGGATGTTGAACACTAGTGCAAAAGAGGATACCAAATGTTTTCTTTAACAACTCCCCATAATTCTTCTATAGATTTAATTAGGGGAGTCCTCATTATCATAGTTGTGGTGAGTCTTGAGTAGGGAATATTCTTGCTTTTGCTGGATCTGGATTTAATGATACATGACCTCATGTGCTCAAGCACCAAGTTTGAAAAATTAATCTTGATCATTTGAGAGACGTTCCACGTCAATCTTTTGTGGTATTTGCTGATACGATCAATAGAGCCACCTTTTGACACCACACATCCAATTAGAATCTTGAAGATTACCCTATATCTGGGTTTTAAATGGATTGACTTGGAGTTGACCTTAGGATCTTCAAAAAGTTCCTTGTTGATTTTAGAAGACCCAACCCAACTCTTGATTCATTTCCATTTTCAATTATCATTCCTTCATCCAAACATTTCACAATAGCAGCTATGGTTTATTGAGTAACTTTGATAAGAAGCCCTAAAACCAAACTTGAGATTTCTCCATCTTTGTTTGCATTAACTAGAATCTAGAGCATACGATTGATCTAGGTTAAAATATTTAGTCCAACCAATATCAACAAAATCTTTAATAAAGTCAAACTTGTTTTGAGCGAGATTTGCAAAATGAATTTGAAGTTCATTAAGAGTGTCAAGTTGATCCATATTACATGTCATATCAGGTGCAGAAGGAATGCTATCAAGGACAGAAAAAGGTGCATAACTTGAAGCCATAAGTGAATTCAGGATAATTTCAAAGAAGTTCTAAGGTTTGAAAATATATCAAAAGTGTGGGAAATACATTAGATTAGTGAGTGACTTGAGCATTGGTGTTTTTAATAAAATGTTTGAGTTTCTAAAAGCGAATAACAATAACTATTTTGCACACATTAACACATAAGAGTTGTTAACACAAAATCTCAATTAATGTTTTGATGAAAACAAACAAAGGTTAATTAAAGACTCTAATTATGATTCTAAATGATGTGTTAACTTAACATGTGCTTTTGAGTGTGATAATCCAAGATAGGTACTAAGAAATGCAAGAAAAATCAGTTTAAGGAAAAACAAAAAATGAACAACCAGAACCAATAACGTTCTTGACAAGATTGTAGAAAAGCAAGAACGTTCTCCATGTTTTTTCATTTCATCAAGAAAGTTCAAATCATCTGTTAATGCAAGGAAAGCTTCTACTATTTTCAAATGCATTTCCACTACTCTACAAGCAATGTATAGCTCTCACATTAGCAAAAGAAACACTCCAAAAGATCAAAGAATAAAAGGCATGACTCAAAGTAAAAATGACAAAGATCATTCTCTATGTTCAAGAACGATCATTCTCCAGCTTCTAAGTTATAACTCAAGAATGTTCTTGAAACTGAAACTTTAGCATGACTTTGAGACATCTATACTCCTAATTCCTTCAAACACCGCCCAAAGAAGATGACAAAGAAAGCATCAGATCTAGAAGTTCTGCAGAAGACAGAAAAACAAAGAATTTTTAGTCAAGAACATTCTTGGTTTGAAATCTGAATTTTTTCCACAATCTGACACATGACAATTGGACCTTTTTCAACAATCATATTAGCTGTCATGAACCTCCTTGAAGCCTATAAAGAGAACTCCAAGCTCAAGGAAAAATCATAACTTCAAGTGCTAAGAAATTCATCAATTACTTACATTTATACATTCAAAAGTCTTTCATCCATCAAAAGAATCAGTGTTATTCATATTCGAATATCTTATTATTTTACTGAATATTTTGAAAAGAATTTAACCTCAAACAAGTGTTGAGATTATTCAAATTATGTCAAACACTTTAAATCAATATTGTGTAAATTCAGGAGTATAAATGTTGATTATAGTTTGAGTAGTTTGTAGAAAATCCTTTTATGGTTAAAAGGTGTAGTGTAAAATTCTCTCTAAAGATTGATAGGTGACCTGATTGAATCAATTTCTGAGTGGAAAGGAATTGTCGTGTAACATATCAAGGTTGATTTGAACTAATTGTGTAAAACCAAGAATGCTGTAAAACCAAGAACGTTCTCTGTTTAAACACTTAGTGGAAAATCTCACAATTGTGAGAACTGGACTTAGCCCGAGTTGGGTGAACCAAGATATATCAGTGTGATGTCTCTTCTCTTATCTCTATTTACTTTCAGTTTTTTTGATTATCAAGGTAAATTGTTGATTTTAACTAACCAAGAACGTCCTCTGTTTTCTATATTAGAACCAAGAACGTTCTTTGTTTTCTGTTTTCACAACCAAGAACGTTCTTTGTTTTCTATTTTTACAACCCAGATCAATCTTGAGTTATTTTCTTAAGTTTTTAACAGAAAATTTTAAATAGGTAAATTTACAAATCAAACCATCGTTCCTTGTAAATTGACATTACTACTTCAATTGAAATCAGAGCTCGGCCTCTAAAGATTAAACACCTAAACAGTGCTAGAGAAAAGATCTAGAAGAAAAAATATCAAAAACCAAATACATTGTTGAAGGAGGATCTTCAAACAGACCACCTTACTTTGATGGAACATATTACAACTTCTAGAAGAATAAGATGCAGCTATTTCTGAAATCACAAGATACAAGAATGTGGCGTGTCATTACAGATAGAGATTTCATACCAAGAGTCGACAAAAATGATTCAACATCTGCTGAAAAGAAAGAAGTATATGGGGCAACAAAAGAAAAATCTAAGGTACTTCTAAACTCAAAAGCTCAATTATTTTTATCTTGTGCCTTAAGTAGGGAAGAAACTGAAAGAATTGATTAATGCAACACTGTTAAAGAATTATGGGACACATTACAAACTCATCACGAAGGAACATAAGAATCTTGTAAATAAACAAGTCATACTCAAGATTCACAACCATTGTAAATGAAATGTGATCCTTAAAGAAAACATACTCAGTACAAGATAGAGTCATAAAGCATCTCAAGAAAGTCCTCTCCATATCAAGGAGTCTTCTCAATATCATAAGGGTTCCTAACATATTTTTAATAGTTAAATATATTTTTAATTGCTAAAATGTTAAATAGAAACCATTTTTATGCACAAAATTTGTACCCAACATCACACAATGATTTTTGCTCATGTTTAATATGTTTATTAAATCTCATGTGTGGTATGTGCTTACTTCTCTTGCTTATCTCAACCATAATACTTGATACTTCAACTTAACTAATTATATTGATACTTCAAATTTGCAGCTTTTCCTTTTTGCAAGATTACAATATTTGTAAAAAAATATATGTTAGAAAGTCATTTTCTTCAATCACTGTATGTGTGTGGAGTTGTTTTGTTATCACACTTTAAAAAAAATGACACAAGTTATCACATTATAACATATTGTAATAAATTTTACTAACTTATCTTTATTTTTTAAAAAAACAAAACGGAAAAATTATTCTAGTAATACAAAATAAATTTTACCCTTAAAATAATTACCTCTAGCTATTGTTGCAAAGAGAAAAAGATTCAAATTTATATTATTGCTCCCTAAGTCATTGGTAATAGCTTAGGGAGCAATAACCTATTTATAGACATTCTACTATAAAGAATACATTGAATATTCACCGTCGCTATCATAATATACATGAAAAATATGACTTTTCGTATGCATAACTTATGAGTTATTACCATTAAGCTACGGTCTTTGATATACATAACTCATGAACCACCATCAAGTGGGATTTTCAAAAAATTTGATCACTTAATTTAATTTTTATGCTGAAATTATTACATATATAACATAGAAAAAAGAGAATACAAACATGACACACGGGCTACATTTACATCTACAATATACAAAATATTTATAATCTTTTGTTACTCAACAATTTATCTACAATCAAAACAAATGAAAAAAGAAATTCAATAAAAAGTATATATTGTAATATTATATAATCTTCATTTTATTAATACTTTTCAAATAATGACACATTAATTACATGTTAATAAAAATTTAAATCCTATACTAATGAGGACTATATATTATATAAGGATTATATAATATATAATCCTCATTTTATTAGTGTTTTTCAAATAATGACACATTGATTACATGTTAATAAAAATTCAAATTATATACTAATGAGCAATAAAAGCAATAAATGTTACAAGATTAAATTTTGAAATTCAATTATTAAAGACTCCCTGAAAAAATAAAATAATTCTTAATGGAGATAATTATGGATTATTTTCAAACACCTAAATAAAAATATACAAATCAATGATGTTAACAATTTGCAATTTTTTAGCAAAAATAAAAAACAATTTACAATTTTATTCAATTAATAAATAAATAATTTGAAAATTTATAAAAAAAATAATAATAATTTTATATACACACAACATATATGGTATTGAGAAAAAAATAGACAATAATATTTTCATTTGTATTTATAATATTTAACAACTAAATATTTGTTAAAAAGATAGTTAACTATTAAATGTTGGAAAAGATTCATAACTAAATAATCAACAATCTATTTTCACTCTTTTCTCATGACAAAATCTACAAGCGACTCGAATAAGATTAACTTAAATGAAAAGACTTATGAAAAATCAAACAAAAAGACTGTATTTGAATAAAAACACACACAAATCTATTATTTTTCTTTTTTAGCTATATCTTTTAAAATGTCATATTAATTACATAAAATAGCAATAAAATAAATAAATATTGAAAGATTAAATTTTTTAGGCCATAAGATTAGCTGTTAAAAAGTTATTTTATAGATTAATTGTAATTTTAAATGTTACTAAAATTCTACCTCAAAAAATGAAATAACTTTGAATAGAGAAACTTTTGTAATATTTTTGAATTGTTTCGATAATAAGGAAAAAAAATTAAAGGATTCGACAAATACATTTGAACAAAAATATGCAATGGATTAATAAATTGTTTTAATAAAAATATAAAATGGATAAATAAAAGAATTTTTTAGGCATTGAGTATCTCAGCTGACTTGAGGTGAGGTTTGACGAAAGGAAGGAGTAAAAGGATCGGGTTCAAATCCTGAAGAAAAATGATAAGTAGAAAAAACTACACTTAATATTTATCTATAAAAAAAATAAATGGTTTAAATAATATTTATTTATTTATATAATATTGAAAACTAATCATTTAAATTGTAAACGCCAATCAACTTAATTCTTAAATTTTGTAAATTAACAAATATATCTATGAAATTTTAAACTAGTAATCAAAATAGTTCACATTAAAATTTTGACTTAATTGTAGTTTTGGTCCTTCTATTTTAGCTGAATCGCAAAAGTAGTCCCCCCATTTTATTTATCCCCAATTTTGGTCCCCAGACAGAATTTTGGTCCAAAACTTGATGAAGTTTCATTTTTTTTTTTTTGCGTGTATTTAAGTCACGTCATGCCTCAAGATCTCGTGGTGCAAATATTGTACCTGAAATCTATGATTATAAATGGTGTGGTGTGATTTAAAAAAAATGAAACTTCATCAAGTTTTAGACCAAAATTCTATTTGAGGGATCAAAACGGGGGATAAATAAAATGGGAGGACTACCTTTGTGATTCAGCTAAAATAGGGAAATCAAAACTGCAATTAAACCTAAATTTTTTATCTTTAGAAATTGTGTTGTGATATGTTAATTGAATATATGACTCTTCCACGTTAATTTCATGAATATCATTACAACGTGCCCTAATTTTCCTATAAAATTTAAATCTTTTATGGACTAATTTATTCATAATTAGTCCATCCACAAATACAATACTAACAAATTTATTTTTAAGATGACAAAATTTCATTAGCAAATTTGTCATCGAAAAGATGATATAGATGTAGGATCAACATGATTAATTAAGTTACATATTTAATTACATTGTCACATCAAAATATCAAACAGTAAAATTTTGCGAATGAACTATTTTAATTGAAGTTTTACAATTCAAGAAAAACATTTTTCAATTTACAAATTTCAGAAAATAATTTAATTGATTCTCTAGTGAGTTCATTAACATGTCATCCTTATTTAATGATCTATTTTCTATTGTTGATTTTTTTTCCCTCCTTAAGAATCTTACTTTTCTATTGTTGTTTTATTTTGTTTTTTTAGTTGTCTTTTGGTTAATTTTTCATATATTTTTTTCATATTTATACTTATACCTATTCATCTGTTACTGTTTATTAGTAATATTAGTGTAGACACTCATGCCATGCATGAGTTAAAACTACCATTTTAAGATAAAATTTAACTTTTATGCGTTGACAATGTAAAAAGATTAGTCTTAACGAGGGAATAGGTAAATTAGTCATTTAAATTGTAAGCGTCAGTCAAGTTAATTCTTGAATTTTGCAAATTAATAAAAATATCCCTCAAATTTAAATTAGTAATCAAAATAGGTCACATTTAAAGTTTTAGTGCACGTTGTAATGATATTAGTGAGATTAATGTAGACAAATCAAATACTCAATTAATATTAATTGAGTATTTGATTTATTTATAATCAAATAAACTTAAAGATAAACTTATTTATTACATCATAATCTATAACGATAAAAGTGATATATTTATTAATTTACAAACTTAAAGATAAACTTAATTGACGCTTACAATATAAGGTTTGAGATTTTATCAAAGAGATTGAAAAGATAACATTGACTAAATTGATGGATGAAAGAGAGTTTAGAAGCTTTTTAGTTGATTTTTAACGTGTTTACAAACTAAATTAGTGAGAAGGTGGTAATCTAAAGACTAAATTGACGGTTTATTCCAAAATTTAATTGTTAACTTCAGTAATCCATTCATCACACCCACACGTGTGGTGAAGATAGGTTACTTAATTTCGAAACATAACTTTTTTAAAAAAACCTAGTTCACATACAATACCTAGACGTTGAAAAAAAATAAAACACAGATGATGTAATAAAATAGTAATGAAATGCTTAGTACTTTAATATTTCATCAAATTTTAGTGAGGAAGTCAAGAGGTGAACAATGAATTTTTTAATATTTTAACCAGTTTAGGTATTATGATAATTTAGATAATTTGGAAAATGTCGTAGGGTGTAACTGGATATTTTGGGAGTAACTAGAAAAAATAAAATAAAAAATAACTGCTGTTAAGTACTATTTGCTTTCAATGGAATATCATCTAAAATTATTTCTTGCTTTAAAAAGAAAAGCATCTAAAATTATTTTTGCTTACAAAACATACATCATCTAGCATTATTTTAGATTTCAACATATTACCAAAATAAGACAGAAAAAGCTTGCTAGTAGCTCTGCCAAGTATTATGACACTTCTCTAAGCTAAATTCCCTAAGAAATGGAGTTTTTGTATGGACCCTTTAGGGTTTGAGGTTTAGGATTTAGATCCACAAATTAAATTCAAGGGAATTAAACAAATAAATTCCCTTTAAATGGCTACTTTTTTAGGGTTGCAATGGAATTGGTCTATGGAGAAAGCAAAAGTAATGTAAACAAAAGAAATAAAGAAATAAAAGAACCCTACAATTATTAAGTTTGAAGATATCTCCTCTCATACAAACCAATTACTTGGTCCGCCACAGCCCACATAATGGCTTGACCAGGAGGGATCCTCATGAGCCGAGGTAACAGTCCTTTCCATAAGGCAGCAAGTCCTTCTTCTGCATATATTGTTCTGATTGCATGGATCATACCCCTGTACTTCATTTCACCTCCCTCTTTTCCCTGAGCCATCAACCTTGTTTTCACTACATCAAAGGGACCAGTGCAAAATGGACCTGCCGTACCTGCAAGGAATCCGGAAATCATTGACTGCCATGGTAGAAGAACTTTACCATCGCCTTCATTTTTCTTCCACAAAAGCACATCAAACGCATTTTTGGCAGTAAACATGGCAGATTGGTTTGTCCCGTTACGCATTATAGTCGGGGTAACACCTGCCCAAAGCCCACGAAAGCCTTCTTCCTTAATGATCATTCGTGCACAATGCACAGGACCTCTATATTTCAAAAGCTCATGGCTTAGCCCTTTTTGCTGCTGCAATCTTATCTTCACAACCTGCAAAATAGCACAAGGTATATATTGCAAACTTGGAATTCCACATGCCAACAACAACTACACATGGATGATAGATGTTTGTGATGCTATATGCTGAAAAGCCACACAATCTGAAGGACTTTACACCCAAAAAATGTAGCTCACTGGTGCAATCACTTTAGGTAACTAAAAAAATAAGCAGCATGTAATCATACTTGCAAAACACAAGATAAACTTGGTTTCAATACGCATGTTTATAAGACCTGTCTATGGTTTTTTGTAAAGAATGAGAACTATTATTTCCCAGTAATTATGAGGCTTAGGATACTATCAAAAGAAACACTACCATTTTTGACATCACTACCTACAAAGTACTTCAGACTCCTTTGTTAGTCGGGACTACGAAATGATTCCAAAAATACTGCCTCCATTTTTGTACAACAAAGTCAATTATCATGAGTTCCAGTTCATATATAATACAGACATCAGTTTTGGTTTTTCAGAGTATGGCTAATAAAAGCTAATGGCCTCTCCTAATGCATCAAAATAGCCCTAAAACCTGTACTAGAAGCATCAGTTTCAATGACAAATGGTAACTTGAAATTTGGCATACCCAACAATGGAAATTTGTCATCACTTCGTTCAAAACCTGAAATGCTTACATAGCCTTCTCTACTCATTTGAAACTATTAATTTGACTTAGGAGCTTGGCAATAATTCCATAATTTCTAACAAATGTTCTAAAATAACCTATCAATCTCATAAAACCATGCAAGCCTTTAATAGTCCATGTTGATATAACATGGCCCAAATATTCAAGTTTGGTTACTCCAAAACTGCAGGGGCATTAGTTAACTGAATTTGGGTTACTCTAAGGCTTTGTTTGCGAGTTTGGAGAGGAAGGGAGGACTTTAATAAAAGGAAGGAAAAAATAGAAGGAACTAAGAGTTTTATGACGAGAGGGGTTTGTATTTATTCATAATACAAAATCCCCCTATTTTGGAGAACTCAAAAATTGTATTGGGGGAGGGTTTTGAAGGACCTAGACAAACTCATTATATCATTTTCATGTTGTTATAATACTCTATAAATTAAATTTATATTAATCATATGCATTCTTTTACTATTCTCTGCAAAATCACTCTCTTAAAAAGTGTTAAAAGTTTATCTCTATTTCTCTATTTTCTCTATTTTTATGGGACTATTGGTCCACACTATAAACTAGTGTCTAGTCATAGAACACCAACACAAACTTCCTTAAATATAGCCTAAAGATTTCTTTCTTAAATGTTTGAAAGATAGCAAGTACATTAGTTAACTAGAAGGGCATAACCAAATGTGTACTGCTCCTCGTGTAACCTAAAAGCTAATTTATGAATATAGCCCCTTTTTTCCTAATCTAGTGATAGCCAGATTTAAGATCTAACTTGAAGAAATAGGTAAGCCCCTCATAATTCATCTAACAACTCTTCAAAGCACAGGAATAGGGAATTTGTTAGGGGTCGCAGTGCTGTTCAATGCACTAAAATCTGTACACAAAAACACTAACTCCCATCATTTTACTTAGCTAAAACTAACTGATTGGAGTGAAGACTTACACTAGGGCGTATCAAGCCAACTGCTAGCATCCTTCACAAAATTTTAAATTTCATCCTTTCAGTGGTCACAACATCTTTGAGGATGCTATTTTTCTGCTCCATTGAACCAAATCCCTCTATTTCTTCAATAGCTCTTCTAATCCCTCTATTCTTTTTGGCACAATGCAATCATCCCACATTAACCTTTAGCCTCTCTTTGCAGCTCCTTCATCATGGCATTTAAGGAAGCCACCGTTCAGGATAAAGCCTAATCATTCACCTTAACTGTCAACAAATGCTTTTTAAAATTTGCATGAATATCTCCTAGCCCCACCTACACATAACCCACACTACATCAACACCTAATTCTAACAAATAGAAATCCTGAATGATATTCTTATTGAGGAATTTGCACACCCTCTTCCTCTTAAGATATAACCATCCCCAATCTCAAAAGCATACTCTTGAGCGCCTTCTAGTTGCAGACCCAAAGTCTCCCAAGTTCCAAAACACAATTATGAGATGCACCCAAATTCACCAATTCAAGCATTTTCAGGATGTCAACCCTGCCATACACCCATTGTTGCACTTCTTAAGATATAGGGTACAAAATCTATTTATGCATTGAGTTCTTACAACTTAGTTGTTCCTAAGGGGAGTGTATTGAATTGGGATTTCTAGAGAATTTCAAATACTTTTTATTATAAAAAAATCTTTTGTTATTGAATTAAGATTTTAAAAGATTGGAAATAATTCATAAGGTATTCAATTATGATTTCCAAGATTTTTTAAAATCCGATGGTATTCAAGATATTACATATTAAGATAATAACTCTTAAAATAAAAAATGATTGTTAATCTACTTTGTAGATTCTTAAAAATTGCAATCGAGAGGATAGCAATAAAAATGTTGCATATAAAAGTAACAATCAATGAAATGAAAATAAATTGTTAATCTCTCCATACATTATTGAGGATTATGTGGATAGAATAATGATGGCTGACATGATTTTAAATATGTGGAATTGAAATTTTTAGGAATAATTTAAATTTTAACAAATAAAAGAAGCATGTATTGAGAATATTGTGTTTGAGAGTGTGTTGTAGTCATTTCTCTTCAATGATTGCTTAAATTCATTGAGTCCTTTAAAATCTTATAAATACATAAAGTCTTTTCAAATCTTATAAATTCTTGTGATATAAATCCTTTGAAATCCATATTACAAATCTTGATAGTCTTAAAATCTTGCAAAGTCTTTTAAAATCCACAAGATTTTTTAATGTAAAAACTGTCTTTTAAAATCCTAATCCAATACACCCCCCTTATATTTGAAGAAAGATTATCTCTACCTTCCACTAAAGACAGTAGAGAAATCATCATGGGTCTTAGAATTAAAATCCTATAGAATAAAGAATGCACTCTTGAATGAGAAAGTAGAGTTATAAGTTGTAACATTTGATTAAAAATTCAATAGCTTCACACCACTAAGTTATCAAAACCATAGTTATAAATTTTTCACTTTCTCCTCTAAATAGTACATCTTAAGTGGAGCTAAATCCAGGGTCTTTATATCTTAAAAAAAAACAATTTACAAGACATAAATCCAAAAGGTGAGGTTCAAACTAAAACTTTGCAAATATAAACTTATCAACAATAACAAGTAGT
This sequence comes from Cicer arietinum, assembly GCF_000331145.2. NCBI lineage: Eukaryota > Viridiplantae > Streptophyta > Magnoliopsida > Fabales > Fabaceae > Cicer > Cicer arietinum. Next base: position 35,008,470 of record NC_021161.2, read on the forward strand.
TTGGAATTAAGTCTTATCCCATTAGGGGCAATACAGTATTCATATCATAAACCGAAAAGTATTAGAATACCTAAGTAAAATATATTTTAAAAAATAATAGTTTCAGTACAAAAGGAATCTTTGAAAAATTAAAATGCCAAAATCAAGGAGATACTTTGTAAGGTGGACTATTTAGGGCCCATTTTCTTCCAATATTTTCTGTTTTCAGTCTTAATTCAACTAAGAAACATAAAAGAACGTACATACAATATTTTTCTCAAAATTTTCTTTTACAATTTTTTAATACAGATCTGAAATTTTTAAAATGATAACACATTGTTTTCATCATTTGTGAAAATGCATTCTTCATAACAAACTTTCCATCTTCTCTATCACGATTGTTCACTAAATGGGTCTTCCATCTCCTTGTTAGATATTTAAAATGAACATATATTTAAAAAAATGGAAACGGAAAATGTTTTCAGAAAGTAAACGGGGCCTTAGTTAAGATGACTTCAGCCACAATGGTGAACTAATTTTAAATATACCATTCAAGGCTTCCTTCAAATCATGAATCTAATTCAGCATTATAAATATCAGAGCTGATATAAATAAACATGATTAATTTATAATTTCATATCAAGCAAAATAAAATGCTCAAACCTCAAATGGCGTGACAATAACAACAGCTTCAAGCACCCCTGCACCAAACCCAGAAAGAAGCCGCCCATGATTACTAATCTTCCCAGTCTCAGGGTCCTTAAACACTGACTGAAGCGCTGCATTTGAACCCATTCGAAGAGTATACTTCAAAGTCAAATGTGTGGCAAAAGGTGTCAATCCCTTCCATAAAGCCCGTACCCCTTCGGATCGAACAATTGTGGCACCACAATGAACTATTCCCTTGTAATTCCCTGATCTATCAAGCTGCAATCTGGTCTTGATCACATCAATCGGTTGCAAGCAAGAAGCCTCGACAATCCCTCCCAATGAGCCAGAGATTGCTTTCATGTAGGGTGGAATTGATTTCTTTGAATACGAGTTGGTGTTACTGTTATCTTGTGTAGCAGCATCTTGTTTCATGATTGATGGTGGTTTAGTTTAGGTTTTCTTGCTTCAATTTATAAAATGTTGACGTTAGGAGAATTCAATTACCTAGGTAAAATCTGAACATCCAACAAAGTAAAAATAAAAACAATGAGAAAATAAATTAGATTGACTTGATAGTAAAAAAAAAAAAAAAACTCACCAAAGGTGTACAAAAATGGGGCATTGATGAAGAATCTTGTGAGAAAGCAAATTAATGAAAAATCTTGGAATACAATAATGAAAAAAAAATATTTGTAAATCTCTAACTGATTCTGTTAGTTAGTAACTCACAGATTCCTTTCTGTTACAGTTAGGTAGTTATAAAGTAGTTACTATGTGGTTTATCTATCTTTTTTAATAATAACAATTAAGACTTGAATAAAAGCATTGATAAACTTAAGCATAATTGTGACCGGAAGTTAAGATTTCTAGAAGAATCAACAAGATACACATTTTTAACATAAATAAATGCTACGATGACCTATATAATGAAATTAACGAAGCTTGAACCTGATGATGGAGCTCCTGCGAATGCCGCGTCACCTCTGTTCAGTGAGCTGCGAAGAATCCGCGAGCACACTGAGTGGGTGCGACGGACAGGAAATGGTCTGATGTGTGTGAAAAAAGGGCAGGGAAGCACAGCAGACTAAGCGTGCCTCTGTATATGTTTTTTGAGAAATAAAAGTCAAAAGAACGGTGTCGTTACATCTTTTTGGTTTTTAAATTAAATTAAAAAATTTAAATTAAATATATATATAAAAAAAAAGAGCTTAGAAAGTTATGACATATACACTGTCTTGCAGATTGTATTATATCATTCACATCTTCTCCGGAAAATTGATTTTTAATTAACATCATCACGTATGCTAACAAGCTCTCTATATTTTTAACTCTTTCACGCAACTCATTATTTTCAGATGCATAAACCTATGATTGTTAAGATTTAAGATTCAGGTCCTTGTATTTGATAAAATATGTCATTATTATAAGACATGGAACCTTGTGTGTTTTGGGTTGATTGAGATATTCCAACCTCATTACTATGCTTTTTTAGTTCTTCTTATAAAATAAAATAAAAAATCTTAATGAAACAACTAATGTGCATTGCAACTTCTTTCTACAGATATGTGATGAGTGTCAAAACCTAATGCAAACTAACACATTCAAATTAAAATTAATATGCAATATGAAGAGTGCCAAAATTTTCACGATACATTCATAATAAGTTCAATTTCAAAAGAAAGACTCTGCAATTTGTATGATTAACAAAGCAACCCAGACACAATATCATAGTGCCACAAACTTACATGCTAATGTTCATCAAGCTATAGAAAAAGAATAATTAACACAAACAACTGAACTCAAATCCAGCCATCACAAGTTTATGCATTTGGGGCTACCTTGACACATACCTCATAATTAACTACCGCTTTAAAAGTAGATTGCTCTAAAATATAATTAATGCTCCACTCTCCATTATAAACCGTAGTTCTTTAAAATAAACTTCATGTTAATAATTTGAGTAGTCCCTTAACTCTGTTGATAACTATCCTAACACATGCAAATAGATCAGTTTAATTTATAATATTATACTAATCAAGTCCTTGTTTTTATTTTTCGTAAGGCCTATAACTCCATTAAGAACTTAGTGAAAATAATACCATCCTGGTAAGTATCAAAATCAACAAGCAAAACCTTAGAATTTAAAGCTAAAAATCCAATTCATATTCAACAAACCAAATAAGCAAGGTCCTAAACTTACAAGAAGAGGAAAGATAGCTGAAACTGCAATGCTTTAATTAAAGTAAGTGTCTACTGCAAATCATTCCACTGCTCTAACAAAACAATACCACAAAATGTAAAATAAAAAACAGCCAGAAATAAAAACCAAAAAACTCAATATGAGCAAAAATAGAGTTCAAAATCCAAAGCTAGCAAAAACTATTTTGAACAGAGTAACATTCAGTTCATTAGTTCCTTATCATCTAAAAATCCAATACTACCAGTAAAATACACTGTTTTAGCTTGTGAAAATTTCGTTTTCATAGGGAAAAATACATCTTCACTAGTTTCTAACACAATCACAAAGCAAAGAAAAAAGTCCAAGCACAAGTAACAACATCACCCATTGAGATACAAGTTGAAAAATAGATATTCACATTGAAGAATTCGATGTATTTAAATGAAATGATAAACAGAGGAACTTAATCCCAAACTCGATACTTTGAGTTGAGTTTGCTCAGAATCCGTATCAACCGATGAACAAAAAAGTACAACCTATTCCAGAATTAGTTTGTGTTTACTCCAGAATCTGTTCCATTGATTGTTACCAATGGATGAAAAACGGAAATCCTAGAACGAAATATTTGCATAAATGTAGAGGAAAAAACGTACCGGTGGAGAAAGATTGTGAGAGACGAGGCGCTGTCGTCACAGCAGCCAAGAAATGGCAATGTCGTCGCGGCTGTTGTTGTTGCTACCGTCGCGTCGCCGCTGTTGTTGCTGCTGCCGTTCGCGGCCGTTGATGATAAAATGAGTGATTTTGGGCTTCTTTGAATCACTTTTAGTTTTTAATTTTTGAAATTTATTTTGCAAATCTGTTTCTGGGAGCAAAATAAGAAAAAAATTGTTTGGCATTTTAATTTTGAAAACTGTTTGAGACTAAAAAATAAATAAAAAATTGTTTGGTAATCCAATTTTTGGAAAATTATTCTAAGAAGGGAACGAAAACATCTATTTGGTAATTTAATTTTTAATAATAATAATAAAGTATCAAATACTTTTTAATTTACAAAATATATAGTGTAATAAATAAAGTATAATGGAGACCCATTGTTTTACATCCGCATCGAATAATCATTTATGCTTCTGTACATGCATCTTATAAAAGTGATATCTAAAAATAACTATTAAATACTTAATTTTAATTGTAGGTTGGATGGTATTGTAAATTCTTCATTTTCATTAAACACATGGACACCTAAAGACAACAAAAATGTAGGTTGGATGGTATTGTAGTACATCAAAAAAATTACAACACTGTTATTAATGAAGAGAAGTAATTCCGGTGTATTTTCTTTTTTTTCAAAATAAAAACCAAAACTATAAACCAAAACATCTAAAAATTGTTCTAGTTTTTTAAATTTAAAAAATTAAAAATTAAAATAGTTTTTATAAAAATATTTTTCAAAATCAAGTCATTTTGAACATCTTGATACATTTTATGTTCAATAATCTTTAATCATTTTGAACATCTTCATCATTTTCATCATCTTTATCATTATAGTGACTCAAATCAACTAGGTATGTATTTTGTTGTGTTTTATAGCTGATTTTTTTTTTCCAAATCTGAGTTTCATACGTGAACTTAGTTCACGTACGTATACGTGAAACGAATTTACGTACTTGATGAAATTATGAAAATTCTAATTCTACGTGAATTAGATTTACGTAAACATACGTCAATTAAGTTTGCGTACATCAATGGAGTTTTAAAATTCATGTTGCCTATGTGAACTGAGAAAACGTATGTGTACGTGAACTCAGTTCACGTATCACATACGTGAATTGAATTCACGTATAACATACGTGAACTGAGATCACGTATAAGATGAAAATTTGTAAAATCTCATTCATACGTGAACTGAGTTCACGTATGTCTACTTGAATTCAATTCACGTATGTGATACGTGAATTGAGTTCACGTACACATACGTTTTCTCAGTTCACGTAAAGGTGATAAAATTTGGATTTTTTTTTTTTTGTTTATGTTGTTATATTTATGTAATTTATTGGATGCAGTTAAATGGATGAAGGGGGAGACAACAGTGATGAAATGTATGAAGGTTTGGAACCTAATTTTGAAGAAATGTATGATGATTTGGATCCTGAGTTTGAAGAAATGTGTGATATTGTGGAACCAAATTTTGACGCTATGAATGACGGAGTTGAACCTGTTATGATTGATTTGACTGATGTGTTTACCACCGACATGATGTTCGATACACGAGATGAATTATTGAAATGGGTTAGAAATGTTGGAAGGGAAAATGGAATTGTTGTTGTGATTTTTAGATCTGAAATTGCGACAGCACGACCAAGAACAAAGACAAAATTAATTCTTGGTTGTGAAAGAAGTGGTAAATATAGACCTTGGAAGAATCCTAATCTTACGAGGAGTACTTGGACTAGAAAATGTGATTGTCCATTTAGATTGAGAGGAACACGATCAAATGTTGATAATGGATGGTATTTGCATGTAATATGTGGTCTTAGGCCGATTGTCTCAAGATGAGAAAAATATACTTGGTGATATGACAAAGAACTTTGAAAAACCAAAAAACATTCTAATGACATTGAGGGATCATAACGTTGAAAGTTTGACGACAATAAAACAAGTTTACAATGCACGTCAAGCATATCGTTCATCACTTAGAGGTAATAGAACAAAAATGCAACATCTTTTGACATTGATGGAACGCGACAAATACGTTTATCGATATAGGAAGGTAGAGGGTTCAGATGAGTTGAGGGACATATTTTGGGCCTATCCAGACGCTAT
>NC_021161.2:35014141-35014572 GCF_000331145.2 Cicer arietinum
CATTACTTGAGATTATTGGTGTTACATCTACTGAAATGACATTTTGTGTGGGATTTGCATATCTACAGTCTGAGCGTGTTGATAACTTCACATGGGCACTACAAATGGTGAAATAACATATTACAAGTGGTGAAGTTGAAGTCATCGTTACTGATAGAGATCTTGCTTTGATGAACGCAGTTGAAAATATTTTTCCAAAAGCAGTTAATTTATTATGCTTGTTTCATATATGCAAGAATGTCAAAGCCAAGTGCAAGATGATTGTGTTTCCAAAAAAGAAGCAAGTGCAAATAATGGAGGCATGGGAGGCTCTTATTTACACTTATGATGAGGCTTAGTACTACATGAAGTTGGCTATCTTTGAAGGAATTTGTAGTAGCTGTTCTATTTTTTATGATTATGTACACGAGCAGTGGTTAATTCCTCACAAG
>NC_021161.2:35015373-35016720 GCF_000331145.2 Cicer arietinum
CAATTGATCACATTGCAGCAGAGTATGACCGCGTGAAGTATGTAGGTATTGATCAGACTGAGTGTCGTTGCACAATTAGGACAACACATGGTCTACCTTGTGCATGTGAAATAGCCAGGTATAGTATGATCCCACGTTCCATTTCATTAGACGCTATTCATGTTTGGTGGAGTAAATTAACTTTCCATGTTGATCCATCGAGTAAAGCTTCAGAGTTATCTGTGAAACATGAAATAGATGTCATAGTGAAAAAGTTTGAAGAACTTGATGTACCTGGCAAAATTTCACTTAAAGGTAAATTATGAGAGATCGCGTATCCATCGACTACGTCGATGTTTCCACCAGTTGTCAAGGTTAAAACAAAAGGTGCACCAAAAAAGGCAAAAGTAAGGTATCAAAAAGAGATAAATCAACCAAGCGTGATCCATCTTGGTGGGAGTATGTGGATGCAAGTGTTCGATGTAGTGGTACAAATGCATGTAGCACTATAGATACCAGTAAAGTAGAAAAGCTCGCATCTCGACCATTAGTCCAAAAGCTCACACCTCGACCATCAATTAGCAAAGTTCAACAACCAAGAGTTCTTCCCTTCAAAGATTGGTTGCCAGTTGAAATTCATAAATTCATAGATGACATTATTGATGTCGGTGATGATGGTAATTGTGGATATCGTGCAGTTGCAGCTTTACTTGGAATGGGTGAGAACTGTTGGGCATTCATCCATCAACAGTGTGTGATAGAGCTTCAAGAGTTCATGTCTCATTACGAGATACTATTTGGTGAAGAAAATTATGTTCGACAACTTATACACAATGTGTATGTTGAGCAAGTTGCGTCGAAGGATAATTGGATGACACTTCCAGAAATGGGATATGTGATTGCTTCGAAGTTTAACGTGGTTGTCGTCGCATTATCACTTAACCAATCACAAACATATTTTCCACTTCGGAGTCCACCACCAACATCTATGTCAGATCATCGTGTGATTGTTATTGCATTTGTTAACAACTGTCATTTCGTACAGGTATTAATTGTGATATTAAATTGTTATTGATAATTCACTTTAAAATTGTTATTGATAATTCACTTTAAAATTGTTATTGATAATTCACTTTAAAATTGTTATTGATAATTCACTTTAAAATTGTTATTGATAATTCACTTTAAAATTGTTATTGATAATTCACTTTAAAATTGTTATTGATAATTCACTTTAAAATTGTTATTGATAATTCACTTTATAATTGTTATTGATAATTCACTTTATAATTGTTATTGATTTATAATTGTTATGTAATTTAACAGGTTTACTTAAAGTCATATTCCCCTATACCACCAGCAAGTAAT
>NC_021161.2:35016894-35062480 GCF_000331145.2 Cicer arietinum
GGGATCGCATGCAACATTGGTTGCAGATATTTCCAGAAACTATAAATGAAGTTATTGTAAACTGAATTGTTGAATTCAAATATAATGAATATCCAAAATATTGTATGAATTCAAATAATATTGTATGAATTGTTGAAGTTGTAAACTGAATTGTTTAATTAATATGGTCGAAATCCAAAATAGATATCCAATATACATATCCGAAATCTAGAATAGATATCTAAAACACATCCAAAATACATATCCAAAATACATATCCAAAGTAAATATCCTAAGTTTGTCTATGTCTCCCGCGATATGGCACTACATGAGTCCAATCTCTACCACCACCCCTCTGAGATCGCAATATCAAAATTAATTCATTCACGAGTGCCATGCCATCAGGTAATACCAGTTGTCAACCAAGAAGCTCCTCTGCAATTTGTATTGCTCGACGCTGCATTAAAAAATACATTAATTAATTACATGACTATTTAATTTAATAAAGTTATAAATTAAATTTAAATGAATTTACCATTGTTTCTTCTGAAGCATGATCATCATCGGCAGGTTCTGCAACCGAAGGTGCTACATAGACTGGTTCTCTACGAATGATATATGGATGAGAAATCTGACGAAACCAGTTCATGTACTCAATTGCGCAGTCTGCAGGTTTGTGTACAACTGCCCCAACGTCAACTACATGTACAACGTATTGCGTAAACATGATGTCCATTTCCTCTGGTGTGGTCGTCTGACCTACTATTTCCAAAGGTGAACCAGGGATGGTTTGGACATGTCCATATTGACGCAATACCCTATTTGGCAAGTGAGCATACATCTTGGGACCCCAGCGTATCCACCCTCTGAATAATGAAACAACCTAAAATGGCCGCTTCGGTCTATGCTCTCTGTAGGGTGTCCAACATATGCCATCAACATCAATCTCGTCCAGTGCTTTCCTAAATGGAATAACCAAACCTTTATCCCGTTTTGGCTTCCATCTAAGTGCTCTCGGATAGTCCTCATCATAAATCTGAGATAGTCTACAACAATTCGCACATAATGCTGGAAAATGCTCAGACACCCACGCCTGCACATATACAATAAGATATTCATAAATCAATAAAGCAACAAACCAGGAAATAAATCAAACCAGGAAAACAAGCGCAAATACCTGTAATAGTGTCAGATACCCTGATACTGTTCTAGTCTAATGCATACTCGCTTCTCGAAGATTGTCGTATAGGTAAGCAAGCGCAGCAGCACCCCATGCATGTCCTCCACATGAGTTGAGGTCTCTGAAACATTCAAGGTAGGCAACACTCACTATGAAGGCACTCTTGTCGTTGAACAAGGTGCAACCCACCAAAAATAAAAGAAATGCCCTCGCAGCCATCTGCCAATATTGATCAACACATCGCTGATAGTATACGTCAAGCAACCAACTGTACCGAACAGTGGTTGTCCGCGTCAAGTTAAACTCAGTATATGCAGCAGCCAGACTCACCCCAAGAAGCTCACCCAACAACTCTGCAGCGTCATCCTTGTTAAATATATTAACGCTGAAGAATGCACCGGTGATGGGTATATGCAGCAGGGAAGAGACATCATCCAAAGTAATGGTCATCTCCTCAATTGGAAGATGAAAGCTGTTGGTGTCGCGATGCCATCTCTCGACAAAGGCAGAAATTAGACATTTGTCGATCATCTCATAGCTGCATTTTAGCAATGTATATAAACCAGAACTCTTAACAAGTTCCTCAACCTCTTGATTTTCAATGACAACTTGTTTTAATTTGTTGCCATTGCTAAAAACCCTTAACTCTCCGTGATCCTGAAATAAATTAACCGAACAAATATAAGTTCAAACACATTAAGCAAATATTTAATATTTAATTTGATTCAGAAATTTACCACGCCGTCCCATAGTCGTGTCGCAACATGATCCTCGTATGTCCTTAGGACAGACCTGTCAACCGGACCACCATGATATCCGTCATCTGCTTCAGGTTGGGCCTCATCCGCTTGGACCTCTTCATGCTGGGCCTCATCCGCTTGGACCTCTTCAGGTTGGGCCTCATTCGCTTGGGCCTCTTCTGCTTGCCCCTGTTCTGGTTGCGCATGTTCTGCTTGTTGATTCTGTAATCTTCGTTGTCCACACAATTCACGCTGAGCACGCTGAGCCCGTGCAGAAGCGGTTGGTCTAACACGACCCTCTCTATCAGTCCTTTGGTCGAGTATAACACGACCCTCTCTATCAGTAAACATTGTTCGCACCATTTCTGCATAAACAAATCATAATCATTATCAAAACAACATAGCAATATAACATAAACCACAACATGGGCAAGCATAAACCCATACGTGAACTCAGTACGTGAACTTCATCAACTTACGTGAACTGTGTTCACGTACGTGAACTCCATCACCTACGTGAACTGAGTTTGCGTACGTGAACTGAGTTTGCGTACGTGAACTCCATCAGCCTACGTGAACTGAGTTCACGTCTACCTGCGTGATCTGAGTTCACGTACGTGAACTCCATCAACTTACGTGAACTCACCTACGTGATCTGAGTTCACGTACTTGATTTCACTTCACGTATCTGAACATTCAAAACCCAGAAAACACCATCAAACCCAGAACCATTGATGAACATTCAAAACCCATTCATGAACATTCAAAACCCAGAGAGTTAAACCCAGAAAACGAAAACATCATTGCTTACTTGGTTGAAGAGATGCTTGAAGTGATTGAAGATGGTGTTGAAGATGATTGAAGATTGATTACTTGATTCAAGAATGTAGATGATTGAAGATGAAGGATGAAGGTATTAGGTTAATGAAGATGAATATGAAGATGAAGGTATTAGGTTATAGAAGATGAAGATGATGAAGTTAGAAGATGAATGTATTAAGTGAATATAGAGGGAAGGGTAGTTTGGGTTTTAAAAAAAATTGAGGGGTGTGGGAAGTAATTTGAGGGGTGTGGGAAACAAAATTGTAAAGAAAATTCAAAGTTGCTTAATATTTCCATTTTGCCATTAATGAAAACAACAAATTCTCCGTATTTTTTTTAAAATTCTAAAAAAGTGAATAGTAAAACGTAAAATATGTAAAAGCTGTTTTAGTTTTTTATTTTAAAAATAGTAAAATAAAAAATAGTTTTTAAAAATAATTTTTCAAAACCATGCATTCAACCAAATTTTTTGTTTTTCAATTTTCAAAAACTAAAAAACAGTTTTTGAAAACTAATTCAAACAAGCCCCAAAATATGTAAAATATTTTTTGGTTTTTTTATTTTTAAAATAGTGAAATAAAAAATAGTTTTTAAAAATAATTTTTCAAAACAATGCATTCAACCAAATTTTTTGTTTTTCAATTTTCAAAAACTAAAAAACAGTTTTTGGAAACTAATTCAAACTTACTCTTTTCAATTTTTTTAACTAGCTTTTTTTAAAGGAATTTTCTTATTACTATTTGATGTGTTTAAAATTTTTTAAAAAATTATGCATATACCTATCGATTTAGGGTCATTATATTATAAGTATACACACTTGAGGGTATAAGACATCTATATCATTAGTATAAATTTTGTTTGTAGATGTATGTTATTTATAATCACAGTTATTAGTGTTATCATTATAAACAACTTTAGTAGGTATATGTTTGTTTTCTTGTAGTGCACTCAACAAGAGATTGCTTTCATGTAGGGTTGAATGATTTTGTTGGATACGAGTTGGTGTTACCGTTATCTTGTGTAGCAACATCTTGTTTCATGATTGATGGTGGTTTAATTTAGGGTTTGTTGCTTCAATTTATAAAATGTTGAAATAAGGAGAATTCAATTACCTAGGTAAATTTTCAACATCCAACAAAGTAAAACTAGAAACAATGAGAAAATAAATTAGGTTTACTTGATAGTAAAAACAAACTATCAAGTGACTTATCAAAAAATTTGGACTTTAGAGCCAAAACAAAGAAATGAGAGTTAAAAAATCATTTTAATCCTTGATGACTTATCAAAATTAGTCATCGAATCATCCAAATTTAATTTATGGCTCAATTAAAAATCCAAATTAGTCACTGACTCATACAAACATTGATCAATTACAATCTTCAGCTTTCAACCTAGAAAAGATTTTTACAGTCACCTTTCAATCTAGAAAGGATTTTTACAAACACACACAATCTAATATAAAATATAAACTTGAGTTATTTCAATGTGTACGATAAAAAGTGTTTGGGATCTAATGACTCTCAACTCTTTGTTTGAGATAAATAAAGATAACTCAATAAATGATGATCCACAAATATAGTGAAGAAAGTTGAAGTTTTCTTGAAGAGTTTCGTGACTTGTAATTACTTGAACAGGTATTGGTAGATTGCAAATTGAACTTTTGCCTTCACCTTCCAATTGATCTTCAATTTATAAATGACGAGAGGCTTTAAATATTATGTTTAAACTGAATATAGTTGTTAAACACATCAGCCAAGTGTAAGATTTGTTTTAAAACAATTAAAACACATGTTTATATTATTGTCCATAACATTTTTGATAAATAGATAATGTTCTTATTTTTGAGTTTGATGGAAAACGTGAATAAGTGTGAGAGTGGATTGTCAACTGTCATTTGGCACTGTATGATCAGAAGCATGCTAGCTTTATGCAAAACAGTGTTAATACAATGCACTTGTGTCCTTTGTACTTGCTTCCAGCTAATCAATTTATAGATCAAAACTACAGATCAATCTGCATGTGTTTTTTGCAAGTGGACATTCACTATTTCACTTATTAAGGCTTGATTACTTTTGGGTAGTCCATGTGCGACTTATATCAATGTAGAACATGCTTTTAGTGATCCTCAAACCGATTCATTTGTCTCGTTTTTTATTTAAGACAAACATAATGTTCTGCAATCATTATGTCATCAATATGAAGATCAATCTGGGTATCATTCTGTAGATCAATTTGTTGAAAATATTTTGCATTTTTTTTTGCAAGTAGGCCTTCAAATCAAGACTTTTAATTGCTCATTAAATGTTGGAAAGCTCATGTGCAAAATGCTAACTAATTTACTGCATGTTGCACTTCCAAAAAGATCGCTATTCTCAATTGTTCTTTAATTGAACAACCAGAACACTCTGGTGAATGTTCTTCCATCACTCTTTTAACAAATAACTTAATAAATGACTCAATCTTAAAATGATTTCTTCTTCAAATTTTATTCTTGTAATTTTGATGAACTGATATTAATATTTCTGAGTGCAATGAACTTGTTCATTGTGATAATGTTGTCTTCTATATGATAGGAGAATTTTGTTATTGAAACGATACTTCCTACAATTTCTCTTGGTGTTACACATGTTGTGTCTTGTCCATCAAGTATCACTAAGATACTTTAGTATAGGTATGAATGTATTGGACACTTTCTTCATGAAGATGTTATCTTGAAGATACAATAATCATTCTCTTGAATGATTGATATAGCATATGATATATTCATTTTGAGATTCTTTCATAAAGATTTTCTTTGAGTTCTTTATTTATTTTACTATATGTTTGAAATTATAATATATTATTGAACATATTTCTCAAGGTATCAAATTATCATTCTGACCATTCTTCTTATTATTTGGTTCAGAATGTTCTGAACACTTGTTGCATTTGATTCATGAGACAATTTTTGACTTGTTTAATTCTCATGGGTTAACAAACCTATTTGGAAGATTGTCTTCTAACATCTCCATGAAATAATGTTTTGACGTTACTTTGATTCTTTCATGATTAAGTAGATACTTATGCACTTGTTGATGTGAATGGCTTCTTGCTTGTTCACTTATGTGATTCATGTTCCTTAAATAAAACTCAAGTGCAATTATCAATAGATCACCATTCATAAATTTAAACATTTATTTCATAAGATTTGTTGTCATTAAAATATATATCAAAAAGATTTTTACCTCAACATAGGCAATGACCAAAATGACAGTAAATTAGAAGAAAAAATTATTAAAAAAAACATTGATTGTATGAAATATATATCCTTCATCTTCCCTAACCCTAAAGGTCTTCCTCCAATTAAAATTCAACTCATTGGAATTTTGGATCTCTTATTTGAAACAAGAAAACTGTGTTGTATTAATTATTTGAATATTATCCTTTTATATTCTATTTTTGCAAAGTCATCAATAATTGTTTTTTATAATACTAACAATATGTTCATTATTATCAACAAATTTTTTATTTTTTAATAGAAAAAATAAAGATTATTTAATTTATCTGTGACATAGTAAGTTTAAAAAATTTATCTCAATAGGTGAAACCATAAAATCTTTTTAATAAATTTTAATTTTTTTAAATGTAATTCTATTATCAAACTATAATGATTATTATATTTTAGATAAATTTGCATGTGTATTAACATAATCATGTTGTACTTATATTTTTTTTATCATTATATATTATTATTTTGTATAACTTATATATTTGTTTTAATTGTATAAAAATTATATGGTATTCGAAGAAAATTTTACCTTTTTAAATCGGATTGAACCAAACTAACATGTTCTTGCCTTTAAGGTGTTAGTTTTTGTGATAAGAACTTGTCATTATAATCTCAATAGACAAAGTTAAAATTTCATATAAAACAAATGTATAAAATAGATATTAATATCATATTGTTAATAATAATTTATCTTTTTCCAATTTAGAAAGAAAAAAAAAATGTATTTTTAATTGGTTTGGATTTTATAAGAATATATTGCAAAAATCAATCCAAACAACATTGACTATTTCTTATTGGTTCAAATTTAATTTTTTCTAAAATTTAAAATAAATTGATTCTTTTCATAATTTTTTTATTTAGAGATGATAAATACTACCATAAAATTCATACTAAATTCGAATCCAAGATAAAATATTTAACTTAATAATATTAATATTTTTCAATTGAGTTAGAATTTAATATTTCAATCCATCCTTATTATTAAACAAAACAATTCAAATAAAAAAAAATATTTTTTTTTTAAAACTTCAACCAAATACTTAACTATATGATGTGGTATTAGTAATAAAAAAATACATAACAAAAATTAGCAACCTAGGATCAGTTGTTTTTTTAGGGTCACCACACATATATCCATGCCATTTATATTTACTACATTATAAAGAAAATTCAAAGTTGCTTAATATTTCCATTTTGCCATTAATGAAAACAAAAAATTTTCCGTATTTTTTTAAATTCTAAAAAAGGTGAATAGTAAAACGTAAAATATGTAAAAGCTGTTTTGGTTTTTTGATTTTAAAAATAGTAAAATAAAAAATAGTTTTCAAAAATAATTTTTCAAAACCATGCATTCAACCAAATTTTTTGTTTTTCAATTTTCAAAAACTAAAAAACAGTTTTTGAAAACTAATTCAAACAAGTCCCAAAATATGTAAAATATTTTTTGGTTTTTTTATTTTTAAAATAGTAAAATAAAAATTAGTTTTTAAAAATAATTTTTCAAAACAATGCATTCAACCAAATTTTTTGTTTTTCAATTTTCAAAAACTAAAAAACAGTTTTTGGAAACTAATACAAACAAGCCCTCAGATTTTCAGAAAAATCCATGTAACTAGTTTCAAGTACAAATCAACATTTAGATGTGATCGGGAAGAGCTGATCAGGAAGAGCGGAACTTCTATATTTGGTGAGAACACGTCCATCAATACTAAAAGAAGACTTTGAAGCCACTAGTGATAGGAATACTTAGCACATATTGTGCCATTAAGGAGAGCACATGGTATTTTTTCTCATTAACCTTCCAATAAAGAAATACCTCAAAATCTTCATAGTGTTATTCATCAACTTCAATTGACTTTTCTTTCAGATATACATTTAATTCACTCTTCCCATTGTATGTAGGTTGATTCTAAAAAGTTTTAAAACCCTATAATGTATAAAAAAATCAATATCATTATCAATAATCTAAACACGAGAAAAGTTGAAATAAAATAAAGTTAATTAATGTTTTAACATAAAAAACCTCACACGTATGATTTTGAATTTCTTAGTCTCACTTCCCTCTCTAGATGACTTCGACAATGAGATAGAGTCTTGAATAATTAAGAGAGGACAACACTTTGATTATTGAAAATCCTCACATATTCTTGATAAAAACACGCTAAATATGTTCTCCATATTCTTAAGCTTAATCTTGTCAGTTGAAGCATCAAGGGTAGTGTAACAATACTTCAAAAAATGAGCTTTCAAGTGTGGGTCAAGAATAATTGCAAAGGCTAGTACTGCACTATAATATTTCCAATATTTGTCAAATTTTGTTTTCATATTGGTAGCCATCTTCTTTATAACATCATCAGCTTTGTCTTGGTTTTCTTCTAAGATGCACTGTACTTTCGACACTTGCATAAAATACAAGTTATCAGTTGGATTCGACGAACCTGAGATCAATTTTGTGATTTCATAAAATGGTTTTAAGAACTCACATATGTTTCCCCCTTTCCTATTCCTCGTCAGATGGACAATGTTTATAATTCCTATCTGTCACCTAGAAAAACTCAAATGCTTTTCTATATATTAAGGCATTTTCAAGCATTAAATATTTGCTATTATGTAACACCCCGATTTTTAACAGCGCGAGTGCATTTTAAAAAAAAACTAAATTAATAAAATATCATGTCATAACACAAACGACAAGAGTCATAAATTATTACGTCATATACATAAACAAGCTAAAATAGGTTTTGGACCAATAGTCTAAAGTATACAAATAAAAAATACACCAGGTCTGTGAGACCTATCAGACAAGGCTCATACCCTTGGGATATTCTCGGTTGATACTTACACAAAAGTACTGCTATAAGAATGCTATCCCCATGGTCACGTCAAAAAAATGAAACATGGATCCACCAAATAAAAGTCAACTGTCAATATATGTTATAAATACATTCATCCCAACATAAAATAAGTACAACCACCAAAAGAAAGACTGTAAGTCTCTATACAACAAAAACTAATCTATTTATCCACTAGCAACTACAACAACAAGGGTGACCTCTACACATTGCTCAAGTCTCATCTGACGCAATATCTCTCTACAAAGTAACTTCTTCCTCCTCATCAGCCATGGAGGGACCAGTCTCCTCATAGGTTAAGTCGACCCACAAGATAAGTGGCTTCGGCGGCGCAAGAGTCTCAAAACAACTCACTACCAAAAGTGGGAGCTCTGACTCGACCTGTATATGTAGCCCTGCTTGAGATGGCGTTGTATGCCCAAGCAGTCGACGAGTGTCAGTCAGGGAAGTCTAATGACATTTCCTTCGTCAAGGTAACAGTCGGTGGAACGAACTCGGGTATCATTTGAGGGCAAAATCCAATTTCCACAATAATGTAAAGGGTCACCAACCAAAATTAACAAATAACATTTAACAATTACGTCATAACAACAAGAAATAACACTTAACAATTACGACATGACAACAAACAATAACGGAGTATGTATATATAAATATCATATTATAACAAACATGAATCGCGTGTCAAGCACCCTAATGCAATGTTTACATGCCAATGCACATGATTTCAGAATTTCCAAACCCTCATCGAGGGACGTAAATCGTAAATGTGTCGTCTCTCACAGACCAGTACTAATTATCGAGGTGCCACTTATCACAAATCTGCACGATTTACTAGAGTGTAGTCTATCACAGCTACACGACAAATAAATCCTCGTAAGGATAAGATGGACCAATCAACTCGTGGAACCACCCCGTGGCCCATCACGGTCACCACTAGCATTGTGACCCATCACAATCATCACTAACACTGTGGCCCATCACGGTCACCACTAACATCGTGACCCATCACGGTCACCACTAACACTGTGGCCCATCACGATCACCACTAATTATGAAATGCATGAGCATACTCTGACTCTTTCACAATAATCATTATGTAAATGTAGCTATTAAAATACTCCCCTTTTAATACTCAATACACACCAACAATTTTTCATACTTTTCACATAGCATACTCAAGACATATAATCCTCCATAAAATTCATAACATGTAGCAACACGTATTATCACTCAAGAATGCATCATCACATCAAATATTAATCATCACATATTCACACATCAATCATACATAAATCACACATATAAGGTCCCTATGTGCAAACTGAAAATTTGAAAGGAGCCATTACCTTACTTATAGCTTTTTCAACAGTTATCACTATCACAATCAAACACAGCAAAAAATCTCATTCGTGCCTACACCTTAAATAAATTAGATATGAATAATTATCCTTCTTAAGACTTCTTAAATGGAGGCTTTGATCTAGTAGAAAATTGAGGTTTTTGTTTGTTTTTTTAAACCACCGATATTTTTATTTTTTGAAACAGAGAAAAAAGAATTGGGGGACAAGGAGTTGAAGGAAATTTGATTTTCTTGGCTGGCTGACGTGCACATATATATATATATATATATAATCATCATTGTAATATCTAAACACTCTTACACACACCACATAACTCATTTTTCAATCTAATTTAATAAAAATATCTACTTTCGTCGGGACTCAATTGACATATAAGTTTTTTTCCAACATGTTACATTTTAAAAATTTTGTTCGATGTTAAATTTTTCGTAACTTAGTTAAATTATACTCTAATAAATAATTTTAATATATATATATATATATATATATATATATATATATATATAAAAAAGTTTTTCTTCTTTGAGGCTTTGATCTAGTAGAAAATTGAGGTTTTTGTTTGTTTTTTTAAACCACCGATATTTTTATTTTTTGAAACAGAGAAAAAAGAATTGGGGGACAAGGAGTTGAAGGAAATTTGATTTTCTTGGCTGGCTGACGTGCACATATATATATATATATATATAATCATCATTGTAATATCTAAACACTCTTACACACACCACATAACTCATTTTTCAATCTAATTTAATAAAAATATCTACTTTCGTCGGGACTCAATTGACATATAAGTTTTTTTCCAACATGTTACATTTTAAAAATTTTGTTCGATGTTAAATTTTTCGTAACTTAGTTAAATTATACTCTAATAAATAATTTTAATATATATATATATATATATATATATATATATATATATATGAAAAAGTTTTCATCCTTGGTGGCTCATATATATATATATATATTATTAAATAATTAGGTATACTATAAAATCATCATTGTAATATCTAAACACTCTTACACAGATCACATCACTCACTTTTCAATCTAATTTAATAAAAATATCTACTTTCGTCGGGGCCCAATTAACATATAAGTTTTTTTTCCACCAAAAAGAAATATATTTCTGGTACTTAATTCACAAAATAAAAAATTAGGCAAAACGGCTAAGCAATTCAACACAAAATACACTAAAATTGCATAAATTAGAATTTAGAAAATTCAGGGTCTTACATTAATACCCCCTAAAATTAGTTTCGTCCTCGAAACTATGCGTCGATAAACAAATCAGAGTGTTGTTCCTTCATCTTGCTCTTCAATTCCCAAGTCGCATCTCCAGTAGTTGGGTTCCAAATCACTTTGATTAACGAAACTTCCTTGTTCCTTAACCGCTTAATCTTTTTTCCTCAATTCTTACAGGTAGTACTTCGAATGACAAGTTATCCTTTAGTTGAATGGTGTCTGGTTCGATCACATGTGACGAATCCGAAATGTATTTCCTTAGTTGTGACACATAAAACACGTCATGAATATTGGACAACAACGAAGGCAACGCAATCTGATAAGCCACAAGTCCAATTCGTGTAGTAATTTGGTATGGTCCAATAAATTTCGGGGTTAATTTCCTTGATTTTATGGCCCTGCCAACTCCAATCGTAGGTGTGACTCTCAGAAACACATGGTCACCCTGTTTGAATTCTAAAGGTCTGCGACGCTTGTCCGCATAACTCCTCTAACGATCTTGTGAGATCTTCATTTTCTCATTTATCTTCTTAACCTTATATGTAGTTTGTTGCACCATTTCAGGTCCTACAATCATACTTTCGCCGTTCTTATACCAGCACAAAGGCGTTTGACACTTGCGTGGAAACTATTGTTGTAGGTAAACTCAATCAATGGCAGTACATCATTCCAACTTCCTCTATCATCTAATACACATGCCCTGAATAGATTTTCCAGGGACTGATTCGTTCTCTCAGTCTGTCTGTCCATTTTTGGATGATATGCTGAGCTCAATCTTAGTTTCGTTCCCAAAGCTTCATTCAACGCTCCCCAAAAGTGCAACGTGAATTTCGGTTCACGGTCTGATACAATAGTCGATGGTACTCCGTGTAATCTCACAATCTCAACAATGTAGATCTCTGTTAGCTTATCTACCTTATACGATGTCTTTACTGGTAAAAAGTGTGCATAATTAGTTAATTGATCCATTATCACCCAAATAGAATCATTCTTTCTCTTTGTTTTCGACAATCCCGTTATAAAGTCCATGGAAATGTTGTCCCACATCCATTCAGGTATATCTAAAGGTTGTAACATTCCAGTAGGTCGCTGATGTTCCACTTTCACTTTTTGACAAGTTAAACAAGTTGATACATACTCCGCTACATGCCTTTTCATTTATGGCCACCAATAATTCTACCTCAAGTCCTAATACACCTTTGTTGCTCCGGGATGAATACTCAATTTGCTCTTATGAGCTTCTTCTAAAATTGTTTTCCTTAGATCTACAACTGCTGGTACACAAATCCTCCCATTACATCTCAAAATATTATCTGGTCCAATCTTAAATTCAATTGCCTTCCCTTGCACTATTAAGTTCCTCTTCTCTTGGATTAATGTGTCATCTTGAAAATTTGCAATGTCTTCAAGTAGACCACTCAAAATCTTAATCATTCTGAATTTCAAAATCCCCGGTGCAAACTCTACGTCCAAGTGTAGGTCTCTAAATGCTTCCCACAACTCTTGTTGTCTAGCCATTATTGTTGTAGACAATGACACGCTCCTTCTACTCATCGCATTAGCTACCAAATTGGCCTTCCCAAGGTGGTACTGCTATATGAAATCAAAATCCTTGAGAGTCTCCATCCATCTTCTCGGATGCATGTTCAATTCCTTTTGATCAAACAAATATTCAAACTCTTATGGTCATTGAACATTGTAAACGTGCATCAGTATAAGTAGTGCCTCCAAATCTTTAATTCAAAAACTACAGCAGCAAGCTCTAAATCATGAGTATGATAGTTTCTTTCATGAGTCTTCAATTGTCTTGAGGCGTAGGCTACAACTTCTTGTGTTGCATTAGGATACACCCCAAACCTTAATGAGACGCATCACAGTAAACTTCGTATGGTTCTTCTGGTTGTGGTAAGACCAATATTGTTGTTGTTGTCAACTTTTTCATTAGTAACTGAAAATTTTCCTCACACTTCTCTGTCCATGCGAATGGATGATCCTTTCTAGTGAGTTGTGTCAATGGAGCTACAATCTTAGCAAAACCTTCAATAAACCTCATGTAGTATCCTGCCAGTCCGACAAAACTTTATATGTCAGTGGTAGTCTAAGGTTGTTTCCAAGCATAGACTGTCTCAATCTTTGCTGGATCCACAACGATTCCTTCAATGTTATCACTTGTCCTAAGAAGTTCACTTCTTCTAGCCAAAACTCGCACTTAGACAGATTACCATACAATTGATTCTCGCGTAAAATTTCAAGAACTTGACGCAAACGCTCTCCATGTTCTTCCTCAGTCCTTGAATAAATTAATATATCATCGATGAACACCACAACAAACTTATCTAGAAATAGGCTAAAGATTATATTCATGTAATCCATAAAAATTGTTGGTGCATTTTTAACTCCAAATGGCATAACAAGATATTCATAATGTCCGTAATGGGTTCTGAAAGCAGTTTTTTTGAATATCTCTTTCTCTTACTCGAATCTGATGGTAACCTAACTTCAAATCAATCTTTGAAAACATTGCAGCTCCTCTCAACTGATCCATCAAATCATTGATATGTGGTAAAGGATAACAATTCTTAATAGTTGCCTTATCAAGTTGCCTATAATCCACACATAAGCGCGAGCTTCCGTCCTTCTTCTTAACTAACAATACCAGAGCTCCCCATGGTGACACACTTGGTCTAATAAATCATTTCTGCAACAAATCTTCAATTTGGCACTTGAACTCATTCAATTCCAATGGCGACATCCGATATAGAGCAATCGAAATAGGTCCGGTTCTTAGGTGTAAATCAATGAAGAACTCCAACTCTCTTACTGGTGGTAGTCCTAGAATTTCTGTTGGAAATACATAAGGGTACTCCTTGACAAGCACCATGTCTTCTATGCTCACATTTATCTTTCCCTCTACGTTATCTAATGAAAGAAACTCGAGTTCCTTCTCTCAGCGACACTCCGAGTTTGTTAGCAGCCATATACTTAACGACTCCCGGCTCGGGGAAAAGAACCAATTTGCAAGCACAATCTAAGATTACATAATGATACGACATCCAATCCATACTGAGAATGACCTCGAGTTATTGTAGGGGTAAACAAATCAAATTAATCAAGAAATCTCTATTATGGATAGTTACTTGACAATGTAAACATGCAGTATTTACGGTCAAAGTCTTAGCAGGTGTGGAAATAACCAAATCAAGAGGCAGAGAAGACACATATAACTTCCAACGATTCACACAGCCCATAGCAATGAAGGAATGGGTTGTCCCCGAATCAAAAAGTGCAATTAGAGTGTTACCTGTAGTCTCGTTGGATCAAATTGCTAGATTGATTTCCAGCTTTAGCACTCATGCAATAAATGCGTCCTTTAGCAGTAGGACGAGTAGCCCTAGTTGCATTCACTATTGGTTCCACCTTTAGAGCCTTGCAATCCCTTGCAAAGTGCCCTAGCTTCTGGCAATTGTAGCATGGAAAACTCTTAGAGGTACAAGCATTAGCATAATTCCCCTCTTCTCCATATTGGAAACATCGAGTTAATTGTCCCAATTGTCTTCCAATGTTCTGGTTCACTAGACGATTCTGACCCCTATTGTTGTAATGTGGTCGGTTATAAGGCTTAACAACTTGTTTTCCTTTTTTGTTCTGATGGTTCACCCGATTAAGCCCCCCTGAACTAAAGTTCCCTCCTCAGTTGGCCCTCTTGTTCTTCATGTCCTCAACATCTCTATGTTTCTCCACTAAAACTTGGAAACGCTGAATTCCCAATGGCAGGACAGAGTCTTGAATCTCATACTTTAGTCCATTTTGGAATCGGTGACACATAAATTGTTCATCAACCTCTTCACGGAAAAACCTAAAATGTATTGATAATGACTGAAACTTAGCAACATATTCGTCCACTATCATATTTCCCTGGTACAATTTAAGAAAATCATAACCCAACTTAGTTCTGGTACTCATCGGGAAGTATTTGTCTAAAAATTTCCTTTTGAACGACTCCAAGTTCACCTCCTCATGAGCTGATCCCATCAGAAGCCTTGTACATCTCCACCAATATTCAGCATCTCCTAGTAGCAAATACGTAGCATAATTGACCTTTACCATTGCCTGATAATTAATCATTTCGAATATATTTTCCACTTCCTGAATCCAATGGTCGGTTTTTTCTAGACTCTCAGCACCCCTAAACTTTAGAGGATTGTGATGACAAAAATCTTCCAATCCCCTTGACTCAGCAGCACAAATTTCTTTTTCCCTCTTCTCCAGATCCCGTAGAGTCTTTGCAGCTGTCTGTAAAGCAACATAAGCAACCATGTTATTCATTGTTTCAGCCATTTGATCATCCCTGTTGACGTTGACTCTTGTAGCATTGTTCCTTCTTGGCAGCATTGTTTCCTACAAAACCAACATCAAGAAGAAATCTTAACACCACTTAGAAGAATTCCAAAAATAACTTTCGACTACATCAACACATAACAACTACACGAGACCTGACAACTCAAACAACTTACCTCGACACATGATCAGATAACGACTCCCAACCTACAGGTCGACCTACAATATAACCAAAGCTCTGATACCACAATGTAACACCCCAATTTTTAACAGAGTAAGTGCATTTAAAAAAAAAGTAAATTAATTAAATATTAAGTTGTAACACAAACGACAAGAGTCATAAATCATTACGTCATATACACAAACAAGCTAATAACTTTTAACAATTACGTCATAACAACAAGCAATAACACTTAACAATTACGACACGATAACAAACAATAGCGGAGTATGTGTTTATAAATATCATATTATAACAAACATGAATCGCGTTTCAAACACCCTAATGCAATGTTTATATACCAATGCACATGATTCTGGAATTTCCCAACCCTCCTCGAGGGACGTAAATCATAAATGTACCGCCTCTCACATACCAGTACTAATTACCAAGGTGCCACTTATCACAGATCAACACGATTTACTAGAGTGTAGTCTATCACAGAACTACACGACAAATATATCCTCGTAAGGATAAGATGGATCAATCAACTCATGAAATCGTCCCGTGGCCCATCACAATCACCACTAATTATAAAATGTATGAGCATACTTTGACTTTTTCACAACAATCATTATATAAATGTAGCTATTAAAAGACTCCCCTTTTAATACTCATTACACACCAACAATTTTTTTTATTTTTCACATAGCATACTCAAGACATATTATCATCTATAAAATTCATAACATGTAACAACAAGTATTATCACTCAAGAATGCATCATCACATCAATATTAATCATCACATATTCACACATCAATCATTAATAAATCACACATATAAGGTCCCTATGTGCAAACTAAAAATTTGGAAGGAGCCCTTACCTTAGTTATAACTTTTTCAACAGTTATCACTACCACAATCAAACACATCGAAAAAGCTCGTTCGTGCCGACACCTCAAATCACAAGCACCGTCTTGTAGTGATGAATAAATTTCCTTCCTAACACTTCTTGAATGGAGACTTTGATCTAGTAGAAATTTGAGGTTTTTTGTTTGTTTTTTATAAACCACCAACATTTTCATTTTTTGAAACAAAGAAAGAAGAACGAGGGGACGAGGAATTGAAGGAAAACTGATTTTCTTGGCTGGCTGACGTGCATATATATATATATATATATATATATATATATATATATATATATATATATATATATATCAAACATATTACTAACTCTAACAAAATATATTTTTGGTACTTAATTCACAAAATAAAAAATTGGGCTAAAGGGTTAAGCAATTCAACACAAAATACACTAAAATTACATAAAATTAGAGTTTAGAAAATTCAGGGTCTTACATATTCCACCTTGTAGACACATATAATCTTAAACAATTGTTAATGCTTATTCCCGCATCATTGACACAATATTTAAACTCTGTCATCCTTCCATCAATACCTTTAATATACTTGACACTATCTCTCATTTTTTTGAGTTCTTCATTGGCCACTTTTAAACCCTCGAATATTGAAATACTCGCCATCATATAGCAAATTGCTTTGTATACATATATGCTTTTTCAAATGGTCTTGCATGCTAAAGACATTATCCAAAGTAATAAGTAATAGAAAATACTTTCTTATCTATTTCACATTGCTTTAAACAATCAAACAAATTGGCTTCCAATACAATACTATTGTGTGGGGGTTTCATTCGAAAAAAGTTGAGAATACGACTGGTTAACTTCCAATGTTCATCAACAAAATGAACGGTTAAACAAACATAACATAACCCTCACCAGTAGATGTTGTCCAAACATCCGAAGTAAGACAAATTCTATTTGGAATCCTACCCATGATATCCTTAAGTTTAGTCTTCTTTTTGTTATATATTTTCTCAATATCAGACAAAATAGTATTCCTAGAAACTATTTTAGCATAAGGATTCAAATAATGCACCCATACTCGAATTTTCTCTTACGCAACAAAGCTAAAAGGAAGATCATGTGCAATAATAGCTTCTGCAAGCAAATCACGATGAGTTTTTTTGGTTGATTCTAATCATGTTAAAAGGTTCATCTTGATTAAAATGGTTCAACAAGATACTCTTACAAAGACAAACATGACATATTAGATGTGAAGTCCCATAACTGTGTCCATAATTTGAGTTTTTCCAATACTAAATTCATTACTACAAAAGTTACATGCAACCTTTTCAATCCCATATTCTCTTCATCAATTTTTGTAAAAAAAATTCCAAACAGTTGACATTGTTTTCTTACATGTATATGTATTTCCAAATACTACAAAATGAGCTTCATCTACCACTTCATCTTCTACATTCATATTTATATCCATAGACTGCATACTATAATCAAAAAGGAAAGTTCCTATGTATTTAAACAAATAACATACAATTAAACAACTTTATAGATGATCAGTTTTAATAAATGAATCTATACAAAAATCAGTCCCACAATGTAAGACTCTGGTATTTATTATTTATATATAAATGAGAAATATATATGGTGTAAAGTTAATAGCTTAAGTAGGAACAAACGACATCATTCAATTCAACTAATAAAGGTTTCAACTTTCAATTCATTTATTTAATTAATGCAGCTATTTTAGAAACTATTTTGGTTTTCTATTGGAAAGTGGAAGAAGGTGGCAAATGGTAAAGAAACTAAAATATTTAACATGGCTTCAACTAAAATAATAATATCAATTTTAGTATTATCCCACTAAATGAGGTTGGGTATATAGATCAAACGGACACCACAACATGGTTAATATCGAAAATATAGGACATTGGGACACCACACATATATATATTTTATAGGATTAATCTATTAATCTTCTAAAGAACAAAGTTATGGTAATAATCACAAAAAAGAATCCTGAGAGGAATCATTTACCATGCAATCCTTCCATAAATAATTCTAAGATAAGAAATGGATGTTGTATTTTATAAAAACTAGTTAATCCTATATGATAACGAGCGTCACAAAAAAATTGATAACATGCATCATTTTGATATTAGTTTCAAAAGTAAAAAATCTAATCTAAGGTAAGAAGTGTCAAAGAAATTGTCAAATCAAGACTATATGTCAACTCAGTTTTTTGGCGTGTGTCCAAGACATATCTAACAAGGTGTCTGAGCCAAATAAATATATTTTTAATTAGACATCGTTAAAAGGCATCTTAAGCGTGTTTGAGAAGTGTCTTTGTCCGAAACGGAAATGTATCTAACATGCCAACACAACTTTAGAGAGGTGTTCGTACTTGATAGCTATTTATATCTAAATATTTATCCGTGTTTCACCTACAATTATCATTGATCTGTCTCTACCTCAAACTAGTAATAATAAAAATAGCTAAAAGGAAGCATAATAAAAATTAAAAGGGAGCATCTGCACAATAATAACCAATGCCCCATTTGCCAATTTTAATTCTAGTCAACAATTTAGCATTAGCTGAATAAATGTCTCACAATGTAATGCACCACAACACATAAAAACCTGAAACAGTATTAATCTGTTCCAAACTAGCATAGCAGAATGATGCCGATGACATTTTTAGGAACCTTAAACAACAATTCTAAACCCACAATTGGCACCTTAGAAATCAAAATATCCACTCAAAACTTCAAACCAAAGAAAAAGACTATCTCACCTAATCGTACAACAAATTAACAACAAGAAATACAAAAGAAAAATAACAGCATTCCTCAATACAAACGATTGCAAACTCTTAACATAGGTACAAGTTCAAGTACCAAAAAAGAAAGAAAAAAATAGAAAACTTTCACAAGTGTGGTTGAATTAAGACACAAAACAATAAAACAAACTTTTATTTTTAGGTTTTTACGGCTCTCAAAATCCTGGTTGTTTTTTATAACAAACAAGAATCCATTAAACTGTGTAGAATATTTCAACAAACTAGAATAATTTCCATATTTTGCAATCAAAATAAAGCATGAGAAAGTGGGTACTCAGTACATGATTTTTTCCAGAATAGTATTTCAAGAGCTAGGATTATAATGGTATCAAGACAGACAAGAAATTTAGGCAGGACAATAAATAAGTGCTAGAGTAACTTGCAACGAACACAAGTGAAGGACGAATTGATGAACGCGAACACAAATACCGAAGACTAGAAGAAAAAATAGTAATAGAGGTTGGAAAGTCGACTGTGACAGTGGCCTGAACGCAAATCAACGGTGAAGGGAATGAGAATCGGCCGTGACGAACGAATAGAGGCGAACTTGGAACTTGGACATCGTGTGCCTCTTCCCCAGATTGTGAATATAGACTGAAATGAAATGGCCCGTGAGCCCATTTGAGTGGGCCCAAATTTAAAAAAAAATAGTGGGTTGGGGCAAAAATAACTCATTAATAGAGGCTCATAATTTGGGGCTTAGTAATGAGTTTAATAAAAGGGGCTTTAAGATTTGAGACTTTTTTGACAGTTCTAGTCACAGTTGATAATATGTTCTGAAGACTATCGATACATCATCAAGAATAAAGGAGATGTGACGAGTGTAGAGAAAACAAAATAAGAAACGGGGTTTTGAATAATGTTTTGCATCAAAAAATAAACTTAATTAAAAAACTAATTATAAATTGGTGATGTTAAAAGCAAGAATAAGTTAAACAATATGTAAAGAGATAATGAGAGTAACACAAACCAATTTATTCTGGTTCACTGCCAACACAGTAGCTACTTTCAGTCCCTTCACACTGAAAGTGCTCAAGTATTCTCAACCTTCTCGTTTATTGCGTTCATGTTTTTGATGATGACATTATCAAAGGATGTCATGTGCTTCTTCAGTTGGTGGATAAGTCTACTATGATGAATTGATGATGTCTGAATGTTGACTTTATCTGAATGTTGAATTTATCAAAGTATTGACTTTAGAGTGTTTTCTAGATGATCAATTTGTATACCAAAGTTATCAATCACAAAATAATCAGAGTGAGCTTGTATGAATAGATTCAACATATGCGCGTTGAGAGCACGTTTTCTCATAGTCATTCACAACATAACATATTTGCCATAACATTGTCTTGTTTTTCTTATTTATCTTCTCCAATCATCAGAGGATGCAACATAAGGTTTTTAAGGTTCATGATAAGGAAACCACATACTTAATTAAAATTATTAGTGCTATAAATTGTTCCCACGACAATTTTTTGTTGTCATCAAAATAATTAAGAATCATTATTCTTCCCATTTTTGATGATGACAAACAACTAATTTTAAGAATAATTTTTCTTTATAATGAAATGATAAATGCAAAGTTCTTCAAAGCAAATCAGTAAAGTTCCCTTTAATATGAGCAAATTTTCAAGAAAATAGGTGATTATCATATTATGACAAGGAGTGTTTGCTAAAAGATAAGAAATTATTCTGAAAATCTATCAAAACCCATATACTTCCCATTTTGTCATTAGCCAAAAACAGTTGAATAGAGATGTAAAACACAAAAAAAAATAAAAAAGATATAAGCGTCATAACTTTAAGAACAACAAAACATTTCCATTAAAAAGTGAATAACACATAGGTTTGAATACAAAGGTTTGAAACCTGATTAGTTGCTTCTAACAAGATGATCATAACAATGACTATCACACTATAAGAAAAACACTCAGAAAATATTTCTCATTCAAACAAGTGATTCTCTCTTGAAACTCTAAGATGAATTTGGAATTTTGAGCTTGAGTTATTATACTTTTTTATGATTTTTCGATGATCTTCTTCTTCAGCCTCGAGTATCTATTTACAGATAAAATTGGGGTTTCAATTTAGTCCTTGTTTAATTCTAAATAGAATCTTCATTCTTAGCTTGGTCAATAATGATTTTATTCATAAACAATTCTGAACAAGGCTTTTTGATATTATGTTCTTTAGCCAATATGAATCCAATCTAAACAGTTGTTCTAGATTGATTATGTTTGTATTTTGTTCATATTGAATTTGTAAATTCTTCAGATTGATTATGTTCGTATTTTGTTCAGATTGAACTTATAAATTCTCCAGATTGATTATGTTCATATTTTGTTCAAACTGAGTTTGTAAATTCTTCAGATTGGTTATGTTTGTATTTTGTTCACATTGAGTTTATAAATTTTTCAAATTGATTATGTTCATATCTTGTTGTAGATAAATCTTGATCAAATCTTCTTGTAAATAATTTATATCTTCTTGTGATAAATCTTCTTCATATCTTGACCATATCTTCTTTTCAACTTGGTCAAAGATTTTCTTCAATCATAAATCAAAATTAAATCTTATTTTTGATTTTCTTCAAAATCATTTGAACATATCTTCTCTTCAACTTGATCAAAGACTTTCCTAAATCATAAATCAGAATCAAATCTTATTTTATAATTTTTTCAAAAACACGAATCTTTTTTCATACTATGTGAAGTCAAATATATTGTTCTCATAAAATACTTTTGTGAAGTCAAATATATGACTCATCATTCATATTCCTATTCTTGTATATTTTAGAAATGAAAAAGGTAATAAATAAGTCAAGGTTTTAGAAGTCAAAAGAAAATAAGGGAATAAAAGCGGCTAGATCAAGGGGTATAGAAGTATTAGGTTCGGGTTAAGATTGGGTAGAACTAGAAGCAGGTGAGTCTTCTGAGGATGTTTTAGATACTAAGTTATTTACAACTTGAATTGTTATCTTAGTTGTTGTGTGGATAAGTTCCACAAGTATATGTGAGGGAGCGTCAGAAACAAGTGCGGAAAGGATATGAGAGGTTTGGCTGGTTGTTTGGTTATATTTTTGTGGAGGGTTATTGTTGGAAGGTGATGGTGTTGAGGCGGGAAATCCAATATTAAAAGGATAAGGGTTTAATTTGTACCAAAGTGTCTAAGGCTTTTAGCTAGGGTTGCCTCAAACATTTCATCTGAGGTGTCGGTATCTGAATTAGAACTAGAGCAAGCAGTGATGATTTGAGGGGCGGATTTTGTTGAGGGTGTAGAAAGGATAAGAGTAGGAGTTTGGTGTTTTGTGAGTGATTCAAATGGTGTTGTAGTAGCTTCTGGTTCAGTTATTTCATTACCACTACCACTACCAAAATCAATATGAGAGTAAATATGCTAAATATAGGGATTTACCTTTTATCTCTTCCTTAAGTTGAGGCTAGCTACATTATCATTGGTATTTTCATCACTTTTTTTTTCCTTTAGATTTGAAAATACCTTGACTGTCCTTTTCCTTTTCTTCTCAAACTCTTGAAATGCTCTTAGTAGAGGGAAACAAATTGAAGGCATATCTTGACCAGGGTGATACACTCTTAAATATTCTTGAATGAATTCTTTTATATTCTTCAAAAACTGGTGCAAACGAATCTTCATCCAAGAAAAGAGTGTCTTGAGTTCCACTAGACTGTTTGATGAGTCATTTAACATCATTACTTGGTTTTTCGGAGTCCTTGGCAGCAATGAGTCTCATTTTATTAACATTTTAGATGTTGAACACTAGTGCAAAGAAGGATACTAAGTGCTCATCTTTAATAGCTCTCTCTAATTCCTCTAAGGCCTTAATGATGGGAGTCCTCATAAGCATAATTGTGATGAGTTATGAGTAAGGGATAATCTTGATTTTCCCTGACCTAGAGTTGATGATGCAAGAGTTCATGTGCTCAAGCACAAAGTTTGGAAAATCTGTCTTGATCTTTTGGAAGATGTTCGACATCAATCCTTTATTCTATTTTCTAACATGATCAATAGAGCCATATTTAAGCACCACACATCTAATCAAAATCTCGAAGAGCACCCTATATATCGGCTTTAAATGAACTTACTTAGAGTTGTCCCTGATATCTTCAAAGAGTTCCTTGTTGATTTTAGAGGACCAACTCTTTATTCATATCCATTTTCAATTACCATGTTTTCATTTAGGCATTTGATAATAGCAACAATAATTTGTTGAGTAACTTTAATAGGAAGCCGTAAAACCACACTTGATACTTCACCATCTTTGTCTGCGTCTGTAAACCTCTAGAACTTCTAGAGCATACGATTGATTTAGGTTAAAATACTTAGTCCATCCAATACATGCCAAATTTTCAACAAATGAAACTTGTTCTAACCGCGATTTGCGAAAGCAAATTAAAGTTTATTGAGAGTATCAAGATGATACATATTGCATGCCATATTGGGTGTAGAAGAAATGTTATCGAGGAGAGAAGAAGATGAAGAAATCAAAGCCATAAGAGAATTCAGAAGAATTTTAGTGAAGTTCTAAGGTTTGAAAAGATATCAAAAGTGCGGGGAAAATTCATGAGAGTTTGAGTGACTTGAGTGTTAGTGTTTTTCATAAAATGTTTGAGTTTCTAAAAGTGAATAACAATAACTACCTTGCACACATTAATACAAAACACAATATGTGTTAGAAAATCACAAAACTCACACAATTTTTTAAAAGAAAATTAAGAAAATCATTGATATCTAACATAAATTAAAGTTTAAGTGATTAGAGACAGAGGCACAATTCAATTCATAAGAAGCATATCATACATATTTAACCAATAGTTCTTTTTTTTTTTCCAAAAGTAAAGGCACACAAGGATTTCAACATCCCTCTTTTCTAAATTGAATGTTTAAATTTTTCTTTATAAAGTTAAATATGTCAGCAAGGGATTTTGTAAAAATTTAAGCCCACAAATTATCGATGTCAACAATTTAAATGTTTAAAATATTCTTATGAACATAATCTATTATGAAGTGATGCTTAATCTCTATATGTTTTTCTCTTGATTTTAAAATCGGATTATTTGTTAAACATATAGCAGACGTATCATCACAACATATATAAATGTTACTCTCACTAATTTTGAAGTCTTCTAGTTGATGTGTCATCTCTAACAATTTAGCACTGTTGTTGGAATATCTTTTGCTTCAATTGTAGATAGAGCAATGGTTCCATGTCTTTTGTTTGACCAACAGATCATATTTTCACCCAGGAACGTACATCTATCGCTGGTGCTTTTCCTTCCTAGTTTATCTCCAGCATAATCACATCACAAAAACCTACTAGCCTTTTTCATTTAACTTGTTTCTGAAGATCCATTTGGTATCGATCAACTTCTTTTCTCTGGGGTAGGGTACAAGATTACCTACATCATTTCTCTTAAATTGATTTAGTTCTTCTTGCATGGCCATTATCCATCCATCACCTGATAGAGTTTCATCTATTATGGTAGGCTCGATTTTAGAAATGAGCACGAACATTTAAGTTTCTTTATAAGATGACCTGGTCATCATATGATCCCTTAAATTTCCAATGATCAAAGAGTCTGGATGTGATGATTTATATTTCCATCCAAGTTTAGGTTCCTGATGATTTTGACTTATAGATGGTTAGTCATTACTTGTCCTTGTATTGTTAAGTACATCTTCTAGTTCTTTAGAAGGAAACTTTGTTGTTTCCTCTTATTTATTTGGCTCCTTTGATATTTATAAGTCTGCAAAATCATCATTGACCTTTGACTTTTTCTGATCAAGCTTTTTGTCATCAAATTTGACATAGATTGATTCCTTAATTATCAGTGTCTCTTTGTTGCGTACTCTATAGGCTTTAGACCTTATAGAGTATCCTAGAAAGTTGCACTTTTGAGTGTTGGAACCAAGTTGATTTTATACATAGAGTTTTGATTATAACATAAGTATTTTATGAGAACAATATATTTGACTTTAAAGATGATGAAAAATGATATGGTCAAGATTTGAAGAAGATTTGATCAAGATTTATTTACAACAAAATATGAACATAATCAATTTGAAGAATTTACAAACGCAATATGAACAAAATACAAACTGAATCAATCTAAAGAATTTACAATCTCAATCTAAACAAAATAGGAAAAGAATCAATCTAAAGAATTTGCAAACGCAATCTGAATAAAATACAATTCAGAATTAAACAATGACTAAATGGAAGCCCAAATTTTAACTATAAATAGATACTCAAGGCTGAAGAAGAAAATCATCGAAAAGTAGAAAAAAGTAGTCTTAGATTTCAAAGAGCGAAACATTTGTTCGAATGAGAAATATTCTCTAAGTGTTTTTTCTTAGAGTGTGAGAGTTATTATTATTATTAGATTTGTTAGAAGCAAACACTTAAAGTTTCAATCTTTTGTGTCCAACCTGATAGTGGTTCAGTTCCTTCTTCAATATGGGGTTGTCAAGTTGTTATGAGAGGACTTGGATTGTAAGGTCAAGGTGGTTAGTTCCTCAAAAGTCTGGGGTTGTCAGGCTGTTTGGGAAGACTGGCTTGGAGGGTTAGGTGCTTTGTAATTCAAGGTATTTGAATTAGTGGATTAAAGTCTTCTAAATGAGGGGACTGGATGTAGCCAAATTAGTGGTGGACCATGATAAATCTATGTGTCAAATTATTTATTATTTCATTGCTTGTTGCCTCTGAATTCGATTGCTTCTACTTCAAGTAAGTTACCACAATTGAACTAGTTTTTTTAATTTATTTATAAATTAACAAAAAGTTATCAACTTTGACAAACACAACTCAACCCCCTTCTCATGTTTGCACCTTCATTGAGATCGTGAATAAAATTTGCCATGATTTTCTTTGGTTTTCAAAATATAAATATGCAACCAAATTGATGAAAATAAGAAATGTTGGGTTTTATTCCTTTCCACGGTTCATAAGGTATCTTATTAGGCATAAGTTTTATATAGATTCTATTTTGAATATAGCATGCAGTGTTCACTACTTATGCCTAAAAGTGTTTAACAACATTCATTTCATGAATCATGGTGAGTGTCAATCTCTGACGAGATTTGTTTTTCCTTTCTACAACACCATTTTGCCAATGGAATTCTAGGAGAAGAAAAGTTGTGTAGAATTTTATTTTCTTCACAAAAGTTTTCAAAATGTTTATTTTCAAATTCAACACCATGATCTCTAAGAATAATCGTAATACATGAACCTTTTTCACTTTGCACTTGTTTGAAGAAGGTAGTGGAAACTTTATGTGACTCATCCTTGGATTTAAGAAATTTACTCATGTCCATCTAGAATAGTCATCAACAATAACGAATCCATACTTCTTACCACTCGATTAGATAGTTCTTATTGAACCAAATAAATCAAGGTGTAAAAGTTGGAGTGTACTAGAAGTGGAAACAATGTTCTTTAAAGCAAAGGAAGATTTAGTATGTTTGACTTTCTGACATGTCTCACAAAGAACTTATGATTCAAATCTAATATTTGGAAAACCTTTGACTAGGTTAAGTCTTTTAAATTTTGAGATTAATCTCAAGTTTCCATATCCCAACCTTTTGTGCCAGATCAATTGCTCTTCATTCACTAACTAAGACACTTTAATTCTTATTTTTTCAAATCTGATAAATTTATTTTGTAAATATTGTATTTTCTCTTACCAGTAAATAATTTGGATCCCTTTGTTTGACTAATTTCCTTACAAACTTTTGATTAAAGACAACATCATAACCATTGTAACTTAATTAACTAATGCTCGGTAAGTTATGCCTTAGTCCTTTTACAAGTAAACCATTTTTAATAGAAGGTAAGGAACCATTACTATCAAATAATCTTACCATTTTGATTTCTTCCAAATCCCACATATCCTTCTTCTTTGAGGGACAAAATTTGGAACATACACTTTTCTCCCTTCATGTGTTGTGAGCATCCATTGTCTAGGTACGACGATTGGTGTTTTAACTTTGTTTCTAAGGATATTTGCTAGATAAATTATTTTGTTCTTAGGTGCCCACATTTGATTGGGTCATGGTTTGTTAAGATGTCTTGTCTTTCCATGTTTCAACATATGAAAATTTCTCTTATCATGACCTTTCTTTAAGAAACATAGCAATCAGTTTCAGGAAGTTAACTTTGGAGTTTCCTTTGGTTCCTCAAAGCAAATTCCTAATATGTTTATTATGCTAACTCCATATATAATAGAAGCTTGTTTGCAACTATCTAAACCATTTGCTGCAAAATCTTGAATGGCCTTTCATACTTAACAAAATTACATACACTTATGAGTTTTTTTAGACATTATCCTTCAGAGTTATATTTTCCCTATTAAGATGGAATGAGCTTTTTTGTTGTTGATATTTTTAAGTTTTGAGGAGACATTGAAATTCTTGTGAGAAAACTCATTTAACATAATTATAAGTTCATTGCAAGATAGATCAGATAGTACCTGAATTTTCTCATCAATAAATTCATTGTGAAAATAAGAGTCACAACAAACATCTTCCATCAGAGCCATGTTTGCATGTTTTTCATCTTCATCAGAGTCATCCTAAATAGCCATAAGACTATTCTTCTTTATATCAAAATATTTTTGTTGAGAGCTCCCCTCCTCAATCTTAGGACACTCTGATTTGAAATGTCTTGGTTATTTGCATTCATAGCACATGTTTTTTTGTCTTTTCTGACTTTTCTTTTCTTGCTTTGCTACTTGCGGAGCATCTATAATCCTTTTTGAAAATGAATTTCTTCTTGTTGTTCGACATGCTTTGAATTTTCTTTGAAATGAATGATAGCTCTACATCATCTGATCTTCTAATTCATTTTCCTCCCTTGGAACTTTCTTTGTTTCTTTTGAATTTGAGAGCCAAAGACTTTGATTTCCTTTTTGATTCATCTTCAACTTGTTCAATCTCTTTGGATATGAATGAACTCATTAACCGTTCAAGATGAAATCTGTTGAGGTCTTTAGCCTCTTCATCCTCTTTCATCTAGAAAAGTTCATGCTTTCCGACAAGAAGATTTCTCTTAACTTCATTTTCCTTCATAATTGAGGACCATGGCATCTAAAACGCTTTTTGTTGTTTCTTTATTGCTGTTTTTTTTGAACTCTTTGAAAGTGTTATGATTCATCATAAAAGTTCTGGCTTTATGATGCATCTTGTATTGTTTCTTTTGTTCAATGTTAAGATATTTTATGGATATTTCAATAGCAACAACATCTTTGGGAGCTTTCTAGGCGTCTTCGAATATAACCCATATTTCAGGATCATGTGAGATGAAGAAACTCCTCAATTGATCCTTCTAGTAATCAAATCTCTCCCCACCAAATAAAGGAAGCATGTTACCATTTCCACTTGTAGCTTCTTCACTATAGTTAGTCACAATTAAAAAGAAAGATATTTACTCAAACACGGTTAAGTGATAAACCTTGAGACTGAGCTATGTTGCCAATTGTAGAGACAAAAACACAAGAAATGGGAGTTTGAATCGTGTTTTGTGTGCAAAAATGAACTTAAATTAAAACAAATTATAAATTGGTGATGTTAAAAGCAAGAATAAGTAAAACGATATCTAAAGAGATAAGGAGAGCAACACATACCAATTTATCCTAATTCACCACCAACATGATAACTACGTTCAACCTCTTCATACTAAATGATTTAATGCATTAATTACTAACAATATCACATGTCCATTGAACACTTTCTACTAAAACAGGATATGTTTAGATCTTTTTAATCTTTTAGCTTAGTATGGTCAAGTCGTTGAACGCAGTAGCCATTATTGGGCCAAGTCACAACAATGATTAAGATTTTTTTCTAACAAAATCTCACACATGAATGTTTACAAAAATTGCTCTCATAAAGTGTTTTAGGTTTCTTAGTACTTAAAGCTGATACAAAAGTTTTCACAAGTTTGTAATTGTGATGGCAGTAGGTTTTTCTCTTGTTGTTTTCTTTTTATTGCTTGTATTTCTTAGTGACGATCACAAATCCTTTTATAGAGAAGCTTTGAGTTCATTAGGGTTTCAGGCCATTGTTGTGATTGCATGAAATAAGCATGTGAAATAATAGCGCGTATCAAATTTTTAGAGTCTTGAATCAACATTAAAAACTTGTCTGAATTTAATTTCATAATTGATTTAATGTATCTTGATAAAAATGATAGGAAGACCATATGATGACACTATCAGAGGATGTCATGTGCTTCTTCAGTTATAAGATAAGTCTCCTAAGATGAGCATATGATGTTTGAGTGTTGACTTCAGAGTGTTGTCTAGGCGGTCAATTTATATACCAAGGTTATCATACGCGAATCATTAAAGTGAGCTTGTAATAACATGTTCAACAGAGTTGCTTTGAAAGCGCGTTTTCTCATAGCCAGCCACAACACAACATATTTTCCACTGCATTGCCTTGTTTTTCTAGTTTATCTTCTCCATTCATTAGAGGATGCAACCTAAGGTCTTTAAGATTTATGACAAGAGAACTGCATACTTAATTAAAATTATTAGTGCTATAAATTGTTCCCACAAAAGGAACTTTCGTCATCATCAAAATAATTAACGGTAATTGTTCTTAAATCCATATTGGCTCTAACAATGACGACATGAAAAGAGATAATTAGGATGAAAACAAGGAAAATTTCAAGTCAAGAATTTAGAATGATTTTGGTTTTATTTATGTTATAGTTGGATTTTAATAGTTTAAGTTTTTTTTTTAATTAAGTGGTGTAAGCCCATTTAATGGGTTTGTATTTAGGTTTTTATGTTTTTTAAGTATATGAGCATTTTCACTATAAATACTCTAGTAAGGACCTCATTTGGAAATTTGAAATGAATTAGAGTTTCTCTTAATGAAAATATTTGGTGAGTTATGTCTCCTCTTTGAGTTCTTGGATTAAAACTTGCTTGAATCTTATCAATGACTTCCTTACCATTGTAGTGATTTCTCATTGACTTATCAACCTTCTTGGTTGTGGTGTCTTCCTTCTTCATCTTCTCCATCTATTTACGTTTGTTTCTTTCTTTTCCCTTTTATTTTGTCACTTTATTTGAAGAAATCACTTGGTTAAATATTCATCTTATGTGGAAGCAACCCAAATCAAGATGTTGCATGACCTCATCAAGGATGTATTGGAGAGATACTACAAGAAAATTGTTGTTATCTACGGCAAATTTTGTCTTTACCCACGACAATTTCGTAGGTAACTTAAATTACTCGCAAATTATCCATTCCTAGGTAAATATTTATCCACATACAAGCACTGTGACATGCTTACTCAAGGAATGTCTGTAGGAAAACTACTCACGGAGTCTCCATGAGCAACGTTACTCATGACATTTCTGTGGGTAAAGACTTAAATACTTACCCACAGAAAAATCACAAGTAACATTACTCACGGACAATCCTTGAAAAATTATATTTATAGTTTTATCGATGACATGTCTGTGGGTAAATTACCTCAATTTGATCCTTAAAAATTCGATATGTGGGGAGAATTAGCTTGAAAAGAGTAGAGCTAGGGTAGTCATATGGTGATGGTTCATGAGGCAATGAAATAGTAATTTACGCTTGAAAGTTATTTTAATTTTTTTTTTTACACAGTACCTCAAGTTTTCTTATACAAACCTTAAACAAGTTATTATTCAAAGTTCAAATTGAAAATACTATTCTCCAAATATAAACTAATTGTCAAAACGAATTCCATTACCATCCATTCTTTTTACATCAATTGTTTCAATATCAATATACGTAAATAACTCAAAACTACTCTTGCAGTCAAAAAATATATTGTGTTGTCAAAAAAAGTCTATAATTTATTGACTTATCATGGTCACAAATGACACAACAATATTACACTATATAAGAAACAATAATAAGCCTCATGTAACTGTGAACATACTTCATATTATCTATCACATTATTATTAGCCAATGTGTAATTTTTTTTATAAGACTTTGATTTCAAGCACCATAGAGATAATCATTATGCAAATAAGCATGTAAACATGAAAAAGTAAATGAATCTTACATGTTGACCATCACAGAAACAGAGCCACGAACGAAAGTGTGAATGGAGGTGCGAACAGTGGGACAAACAACAGTGGAGGAACGACGATTAGATAATAATTTTATCCATCAAATTAGATTAGAGAAATTAATGTTCTAATTGGAGCTGACACACAAACATTCAACAAATATGAATTCACTATATGTAGAAACACAAACATTCAAACCTTCAACAAACACTCAACAATAAAGTATTTGAGTTGAAAGTTACAACTTATTTAGCTATAACACAACCAAAAAACCATAAAAAAATAATCATATTATGATTTTAATATGCACAAAAAGCAAGAGTAAACATAAGTCATCACAATTCTTTTCATACAAAACCACATTCACATAAGTTTTAGCTAACACATAAGTTGAAATCAAACCACTAATTCAGCACACCAACCACGAATCCACTTCAATTCACGACTAATTTGTTAAAGACTATGTAGGTTTGATATTGAAAAAAAAAGAGATCCATGGTCATTCATTTCAATTCATCACCAATTTCAATTCAAAAGTCCTTTCACTAGGTTCCTATTTTTTAACCAGAAAATTATAAAAATTTATATACATATAGTTGATTGTGTCGATCTTCCTCAGTTCAGTAAGTGTTTGCCCATCTTAAATTCACATAGATGGCTCCATTTTGAATTTTATATGATCAAACTAATAATGAAAAATAAACAAATAAAATTTGTACTATTAAGGGGATATAACGCAGATATTTAAACAATGAAAACGTAAATGTTCTTCAATCCCACATAAGTCATTCCCCTCATACACCAAAGCATGCTCAAGACTAAGCAATGGTCGATACCCCTTGCAAATCAGACCAAACCGCACGAATTGCATAGTCTTTTCATTAACTCAAGTTCTTACCTATGAAATATGGATTTGAGATGTTATGGATTTCAGTGAGTTGTACAAAAACAAAATGAGAGAATAAGTTAGGGTTTGCAAATCAATTAATAAACCATTTCTTCCTTCCTTTACTCAATAAATAATCTTGAAAATAGAATAAATTAGAGAGAGAAAACGAGAGAGAGCGAAGGATAGAGAGAGAGAGAGAGAGAGAGAGAGAGAGATTGAGAGAACCAGTGATTGAGAGTGAGCGAACGTCGGTTTGAGTCGATGTGGTCAGAGTGACGACAATTTGGGTTGGAGCAAGGTTGCAATCTGGTTTGGAAGAAGAAGAAGAGTTTTTGTTGTTTAGGGTTATATAGAGATAAGTGAGATTGAGTGATATTTTTTAGTCA
Source organism: Cicer arietinum (assembly GCF_000331145.2). Classification (NCBI taxonomy): domain Eukaryota; kingdom Viridiplantae; phylum Streptophyta; class Magnoliopsida; order Fabales; family Fabaceae; genus Cicer; species Cicer arietinum. The sequence goes on from NC_021161.2 coordinate 35,049,917, forward strand.
AATGAAAATGAGGAGTTGTTTTACACCTTTTTTTAACTCAACACAAAAATCTTCTAACAAAAAAAAAAAAAGTAAAAATCAAAACTTTACTTGTACATTATCCATGGACAATTTGTGAAACAATTAAAATTATTCTTTTTATTTATCTATACGGAAAAGTTGTGGTAAACACAACACACAAATTCTGCACAACTTAAATGTGAGTTGCATTTGTTTTACTTTATCCACATATTTATTTTATAAAAAATATACACACAATTATTTTTTAGATATCAAATAATTTACTTATTCGGATTCGTGGGTAACTTTTCATGAGTATACGGATGTTTTCTGGTATTGAGAAGGGCTAGCAATAATCCCTGTATGAGCAAAAGAATGAACAACTACTTAATCAGCCTCAAATATCACATGAATAAGAGACAATTGCATGTATGTGTAAAATAGTTTTATACTGATAATATATCAAAATTAATTTCGTTTCTATAATATATCAAAATTAAATTAAATTCTATAAAAAAATATTTGTTAATTATATTTTTATAATATATATTAAATTCACATAAGTATTTATAATCACCGTAAGAAAAGTTCAATGCTATATACTCTATGGAAAAAATAGTATATGACGTTAAATAAAAATATATCTAACATAGTTCTTCAATTACTCTATCCATTCTAAAATATAAATAAAAATAAATAATTTTTTTAAATATATTTACCCTAAAATTTGTATAGAATAAATGAATTTTTATTTATATTTTATAACGAAGTGGTATCTTCCTATTGAACATTAAGTCTATGACTTCAAAGAAAAATTATATCTAATCTATTTCTTTAATTATCATCTTGCTAATAGAATTGAATTAGACAGAATTATAATATATAGTAAAGTTTTTTATATCATGTATCACTTTTCCTTAGTTTTCAATTTTTATTTTTTTATTTTTATTTATTAATAAAACTGTTTTTCAATAAATCAAAAATTTGTCAACAAACTATCTATATATCTAATTTTTTATCATTAATTATTAATTTATCATTTTATTTTACATAATATTTTCAATAAAATATAATTATTTAATTTAATTTTTTGAATTTGAAAACATTCCTTTTTTAATTTTTTTCCAATTTGATCTTTTTAACTATCTATTTGATTTTTAGTCGATTTCAAATCAATAATATATATATATATATATATATATATATATAAGTTTTTAAATTTGCTAGATAAAACAAATCTCGTATAAATAAATAAAAGTTGAGAATTAACATGAAGCAACATGGGTCATCAGTAAAAAATTGTACTTTATATACATACTGTTAATTAATTATTTCACTAAATTATTGATTTTAATCAATTATATATATGTGTGTGCACACGTTTATAAGAAACTTACTTTTATGTCTAAATGTGTTCATTCTATTAGTTCTTTATATATATACTATTGATTTTTATTTTCACTAAAATAACTGCTTTATTTTATATTTCATAGAAATATTAAAAGTTTATTTAATAAATTTTGGATTATGATATAAGTTATTTTTGTATTCATTAATATAGATATATGCATTTTTTACAACCAAATCTAACACAATAATCTTATAAATGTTTAACACCAGACAAAATCGGGGAAGTACACTGGTGTTTAAAAAAAATAAATGTCTTACACAATTACATTCATTGAGTAAAAGAAAAAAATTCTAATAACATATCTGTATTTATTTATCTTCAAATCTTGTTGAATGGTTCCTAACTTCCTCTAATTGTGGCGGCTACTCAATTTCAAAACAATTTGTAAACAATAAATTACTTTGATGTATGTAACTAAATAAATAGTCATAGTGAAACCCTTTGCAAAAAATAAAACAAAAAAAAAAAAAAAGAAGAAAAGAAAAGTAGTTTTAATTGTATTGAAACAAAGTCCAAGCAAATGATCTGAATCCCCCACCTAGACACACATTTCCGCTAATTCTTCTTTACGCATGCATTTGTAAAATAGACCTATATTTTGTTGTCTAACTTTTAAGACATTTGAGATTTTGTGACTTTTTATTAGTGCTATAACAGCTTTAATTCTTATAAGGAGATGTTATTAATATTTTAAATTTTTTTTACTAATTGTTACTAAATATAGTACTTTATTTTTTTTTATCACAATTTTTTTTGGATACCCTAAATTTGATAAATCCAGATGATTAGATCTCCTTACCAATTAAGGGTGCTCGCTCATGCTGGAAAAAATAATGATGATGGCAAAACGAAATTAATGGTATGAATTTTCTTATCAGAAATAAGGCTCATTACTTTTCATTTTTGTTGGTATGCTTCAAATTTTTAATAGTTTGTATGATTATTACTCGGTGGCTTTTTGTTGATATTATTTATGGTTTTAGTTAGGTTGAGGTCCAAATTGGGCTCACAACGAATTTAAAAAACAGTAATTAATGAGGATGTGCAACAACTCCCAAAAACACGTCTATTTATTGGAACTTTTCTTCCTAAAGTAAAAATTTTACTTAATATTGAAAAGCGTTTTTCTCTCTTGTGATGAGAGTAAATAATGGGAGATAAATGAATTATTTTACTATCATTTTTAAAATACAAGGAATATATTTTATCAAAAAATATAAATAAAATATTTACTATAAGATTCTATAGCAACATATATTAAATTTTATAATTTTTTATATGTATGATCATTGAAGTAATATAAAAGAGTAAAATATTTATTTTGATTATCTATTGTGTCGAGCGTGTAATTGTATTATTTGAATATATCATAAATACAAATATATCTTTAGATGCATAATTTGATTCTAGAATATATCTTTATTGATTAGTGTAATTCTCAAATGTGTTTTTTTGTAATCAAACATAATCCATGAGATTTCTAACAATAGACACACTTATGAATTTTCTTTACATTTCAATATGTTTAGATATTATGTTGTCACCGTCTCATACATATTTAAGGATCAAAACAATGATTTTTTCATTAATACTACTCACCAGGAATGATCGAAGGAAAAAAAAAAGCCTCCCATACCCAAAACCCAAAAAAAAAAAAAAAAAAAAAAAAAAAAAAAAAAAAAACTGTTATTAACTCCATGGAACTCTTTGTTTTAGTATTTTATAAAAGGCCTTTTATGGGGTTATAACTCTACGCAACTCGAACTTTCTAATGCTATATATGCAACATTATTTAAAAGATCAATTTAGTTCAATTCAAAAGACTCGTTTCATGAACATAAACATAAATTATCATATGATATTGAATTTTGTATTTAATCAACTAATATAATAAGATAACTTAATCCATAACTCTATTATATTTTGTCTTTTAAGTTAAAATTTCTATCATAATCATAAACTAAATTAGAAATCAGCAAAATAAAATAAAAACAATAATTTATGCAGTTATCCTTATAAAATATAATTTAAAATATAAAATTAAAAAATAATAAAATATAAATATAAATATAAATATAATAAATATAAATATAAATATAAATATAAATATAAATATAAATATAAATATAAATATAAATATAAATATAAATATAAATATAAATATAAATATAAATATAAATATAAATATATTTGGATCTACAAGATTGATTAAAAACCCTAATTGGACTAGAATAAGCCTAGGGAGGACGGAAATGACCTAAATGTTAATCCAATGACATAAACACACACAAGATTGGTTAAAAACTCTAATTGGACTAGAATAAGCCTTAGGAGGACGAAAATGACCTAAATGTTAATCCAATGACACAAATGAACTTATTGGATACATAAGATTGGTTAAAAACCATAATTGGAATAGAATAAGTCTTGAGATTAAAGTTAAAAATAAAATATCAATAATTATTTATGATTTTATCACAAGGGTAGTTTTTTTAATATAATTTAATAAATTAGTATTTAAAGTTATAAATTATAAAAATTAATTAAAATGTTAAAATAAATATAATTTATTGATAAAGATAGTTTTCTCATTTTCTTATAATAAATATATAATATCTTTATTTAGATTATCTAACAAATAACATAGAATTATTTGGTTACTCGTTATTTTTTTAAATATTTAAAATTACTTATTTAGTAGTATCAATAGATTGTTTTAAATATAAAATTAATCTATTACTTATTTAACTTTTTAGTATATTTTTATTAATTTATAATATTTAAAAATATAATAAGTTCATTTGAATAAAAATATTATGTAATTATTCATAATGATAATTTTATTATTTAAATATGATATATATTATATCACGTCATATGATGAAATAATATTTATCTTGTCATTATATTATTATATTTTTATCCAACTTTATATCATATATTTCTCTATTATATCTTATACATCAAATACACCCTTAAGGGTTCCCTAACCTGAATATATACTTCCACTTAAATTATTTATTTCCATGATAAGTTTGGTTTTCACTTCTTTGTTAGAAGAATTCCAAACGCAGAGGGCATAATCGTTCTATGCCATTTCGTCGGAATGCTATTTCTTTTTTCATCATTTTTTAGAGGTTATTTAATCATTCTTAAAATTTGGATTTTAGCCTAACTCAATTTCAAATACGATATTATGATTTATGACAAGCTACTTTATGAGATGATGTATAATGATATGATTAATATACATGGAATCTTGAATACACACCCTTCTAGAGTTTGGCTAGACTCAAGAGGTGATCTTAATGAGTGGTCCAACACTAGATGTAGTCCTTATAATTTGATTTTAGACATGATATACTCAACCATCAAAGCTAGTTTATAGATGAAAGTTAAGTTCATTTTTAATCACTTTCTAAATCTATTACGGTGATTTTTGGTTGAAGGAAAGTCAAATAAATTAAAATTATAAATAATTGTTTAAATAAATATCACTGCAAAAGTTCTAATAAGTTAATAGAAAATGTTACCGGTGAGGATGTAATTTTGAAAGTTAGTTCGGATTTGAGAGATCAAATTGGTTAAAAGGTTAATAATTAGTGACATAAATTCTATAAATTAGAATTGGTTAAAGAGAAAAGGAAAATTAAATTAATTGATTGAAAATTTAAGTTGACATTAAATAAAGAACATATATTTAAAAGAATTGTTATTAAAGACGTAGAAAGTAAATGACTTAAATATAAAATTACACGTGAAAGTAAATAAAGTAAAAAAGAGTATATTGAATTGTCGACCAAATTAAAATTACTTGAATGAAAAAATATATAGAAAGTTAAAGGTATTTTAAGGTCATGAAAAATATATTTAAGTTCTGAAAAGCGTGAAAATATTTTCTAATATAAATAAGAGTTAACTTCATAAATTAAATATCCATCATTTGTTTTCTAGTTCTAGTGAAAACTTTTATTTATAGAAGAAGTGAACTAAGTAGCTGTCATTTCAGTAACATACCACTTATGTGACAATTACTTATGCACAACTATTTTCAGCAAAGACTCAATTTCGATTAACGCATGTTTAGTTTTTAATGTTGTCAACCTATAGCTTGTCAAATGTATGCCTCTTGTTGAGGCTCTTCATTTTCTTTAATCTAATCGTCATAGTCGATATGTTAGTTCAAAAGTTGTTTTAACTACAATCATTTGGTTGATAGTTTGATTATAACAAAACAAACAAATAAGAACAATTGTCTATAACTGTATTTGTTAAGTGTCTAGATTAAGTTAGAATACAAAGATTTATATTAATGACTATCTATTTTAAGGTAGCATAATTTATGAGTAAATTAGAGGTAATAAGCTAAAAAATTTAACACATGATATCATCACCTAATAAACAAGTAATTATGTCTACTAATAGACACTACTAGAAAAACTGAATTTAGCGTCGGCCAAAAACCGACGCTAAAAGACCAAAAACCGACGCTAAAGCCTTAAAAATCTGAGTCAAAGCATCTGATAAATCTACAATCTGAGTCAAAGCCTTAAAAACAAAAGAAATACAAGTCATTGATTGATCATCCGATCACAAAGGAAAATAATGCTACAAGAGTCAAGACATTTGTTGATCTTGTGACTCAAAGATCAAAAGAAGAAAGTTGAAAAGAAAGCCTCTAATGCAGTCAATGTTCTGGTAGAAGTTAAATCTTCTAATGAACAAATAAAGAGGGTTAACCAATTAAGTGCACTATGACTCTGAAGAATCTGTTAAAGTTGTCATTGACTCTATTAAACGCATCCTCAAGTTGTGATTGATAATTCAAGTCATCACTTTGATAAAGTCAACGCTCTAACAAGAGGTCAACATTTCAACATTTGCTGCTCATTAAAGAGGAACTTATTCTCTAATTAAAGAAACGCATAACATCATATGAGATTTGTCTTCTTAATGATGACACATTGAATTAATTAGGCTTAATTGCAGTTTTAGTCCTCCTATTTTAGCTGAATCACGAAAAAAGTTCCGCCATTTTATTTCTCTCTAGTTTTGGTCCCTGAACAGAATTTTTGTTCAAAATTTGATGAATTGTCATTTTTTTAAGCCACACCACACTATTTATGATCATATATCTCATGTACAATTATTGCACCACGAGATCTTGAGGCATGATGTGACTTAAATAAGCACACAAAAATAACACTTAATCAAGTTTTGGACCAAAATTCTGTTTGGAGACACAAACTGAGGAGAAATAAAATGGGGGGACTATTTTCGTGACTCAGCTAAAATAGCGGGACCAAAACTACAATTAAGTCAATTAATTATGAAGATATACATGGATATGTCTTAAAAGATGATTTTCCATAAATACTAATTCAAAATCTCCAACGATAACATTCTCTACATAAAAATTTCTCACTATTTGAGTATAAACTAATCAATATGAAAAATGTGCTGAGAGAATGAAAGGGCAATATGTTAAGAAGAAATTATGTAAAAGCCTAGAACATATTAAAATAATGAATAAAAAATCCTCTTAATTAAGAGTTATTAGAATTGATGTAAATCAATCAAAAGGTCTTATACACTTGAAATGATATAGTACTTAAAATCTAATATCCTCTCAATGAGAGTCAAAATCCTAGAAGTAGATTTTGTGTCAATTCAGACACAAAGTAGAACTGATATAAATCAACCCGATAGTGGCAACAACTCTTTCATTCACTGGTGAACCTCAATGAGAGTTTGCCAGAAAGTTGAGAATGATGCTAATGGAAACTGTCAAAGAGTAAACAATACTTATATGCTATTGTTTAAATAGTGAATTAAGTCACTAACTGTAATAAGGCAAAATCTCTCTATAAACGAAGGACTGAATATAACAACAGTTTGTTGCTGTGAACTAGTATAAAATACATATGTTCCTTCTCTATTTTCCTATGTTATTTAATCTAAATTCTTCATGATTCAACTTTATTTTTACCTCATCTATTTTATAATTATAGGTTGAATGATTTGATGAATAACATATTTTTTTTGTTTAAACAACTCAAATAATCTTCAAAAATGACAAAACACAATTCAAATTCCAATTTTTTGTGAATTCCAACACACTCATGATAATTATATATTTTAATGAAACGTTAACTTTATCTTAACTTCGATGATGTCTCTTCTTTAACACCTTTATAAGTCTTTTGTCGATAAATTTTCAACTTTCTCAATAACAAAACCATATCACTATATGGGATGTCCAACAATCATGTATGAAAAAATAAATAAAATTGTATGACCCTTTATAATTTTTAATGAGATTTGAAGTTATAAGGCTTGAAGCCTAAGTTTTGGATATTCCCGTTTGTGGTGGAAGCTGCTTAATCGAATTGATGAGTTGAAAGTTCTTGGTTCCATTTGAAGAACAATGACACAAATGTCAAAATCGTACCCTAAGACTAAGGACAACCATCTATTATGGTCTAATTGATGACCCATTTGTCAATTATGTGCAAAGGAGTGTGGCCCCCCACACGTCCATCAAATTGAGGTGCCTAAGGATGTCTTTACTTTTTCTATGTGCATGTACCTTATCTGTAAAAATTAAAAGATTTGTGTTATTGAATACAGTATTTGACACAGCCATATTATATGTATATGACATATGTTCAAATTTTTTTCTTTTACAAATATTTTCATGTAAAATAAAAAAAAAAAAATTTATTTTGAAATTTTTTTTTTATAAAAAATAAAAAACTGTTTTGTAACATAAAATTAGAATTATATTATTAATTACTTTGAATACTTTATTAATCATAAAATGTATGTTATTAATTATTTATTAAATATATATATCACATTAACTGTTAAAAAATACAATATTAACCACATTAAAATATTTTTTTAACCGCTAAATTGTAATACTTTAAAATAATATAAAATTATATATATGTCCCAGAAGAATATTTTTCAATTATAAAGTTGAAAAATAAATTTTTATAAATAAATTTATTCACCTTATAAATACTGTAAACAATAGATACACACCATAAAGTTATCAAATTTATGCGTTGAAATATACTTTTTTTCAAATTAAAATTTGAAAGTATTGCACATCGCTCAAACGCTCATATTCCAAAGTTTTCAAATCAATGTTTAGGAATAGACAAAGACATAAGGCAGGGGATGATGATTCTTGCTATCTTTTGAAAACTTTTTTACTTAATATCTATTTGTTTTATGATTAAACTTTTGAGGGTCTAAAATGGACAACACATATCTAAAGAAATGCCGACAATGTGACTTGACTAGTGTATTATGGACAAGAACCTATTAATATAATTAGTGCATCTCTTATTTCTTCATTGGGCAACATATATGTGCTGACTGGATTATTCGTGAGTTGCTATACACCATGGGTTTCAACTAAAAGCAAAAGATGAAAATCCAAAGCTTCTAACTCCTAGTAGGCTTCAAAGGAAAAATCAAGGATTAAAGGCTATCATGAATGTAACCTCAAAATAATTTTGGATTCAATTTATAATGAAACGACAACATAAAAGTGATTAGTTATACAAAGTTAAAAAAAATGGTATTTCCATTTTCTACATCTTCCATCACAACTAGTTCTCCTCTTGAACTCATCTTATCTAATGTTTGGAGACCATTTGCAATCACCTCTACCAATGGGATATAAATGTTATATTGTGTTTGTTGATATTTTACTATAGATATACATGGATCTATTCTCTAAAAGGTAAAAAATGATGTGACTTCTATCTTCCCTCAATTTTACAAAAAAGTTGGAATATTTTTTCCACACAGAGTTAGATCCATTATCACTTATGGTGGCACTCAATATTTCAACTTAAAATCATATTTCACTTCACCTATATTTTATTTTATTGGTCAATTTATTTCCTTATTCATTTTTGAACTCGTTGGCATTGTTGAACGAGTAGAAATTATTTTTACTATTTTATTTCACAGTTTTGTTCCACACAACACAATCACAAGTGTCCTCAAGAAATCCTTTTTGGCTCTAAAGCCAATTATCTCAATCTTCGAGTGTCTTTGTTTATCTTCGGCTTTAGCCATATGCTCTCACATTGTTGTATGTCTTGTTTCTTTCTAGGTTTCTCCTCTCAGCATCATGTCTATCAATGATGTGGTTTTCTTTGGAATGATACTCCCATTTTTATCTATTCTTTATGGCAAAAGTCAACCATGTTAAAAGAGCTATATTTCATGGTCTTCTTCTTCAAAAGCCAGCATCATCGACTCTCACTTCTTACAATGATGTTGATTGGGCTAAACACAAAGATTCCACTTCTTCTCACCTTGTCTATTATGGTTCTAGCCTATCCTTGAGGAAATCCTCTAAATAAAAAATTGGTGACTTCATAGTATTCAATGTTGTTGGGGCGTGTAAGACCAACAATGTCATCTCCTTTAACAAGCCTTGATTTCACCTTCATTCACTCGCTTGGTTGCCCCCATAATTTGAATTTTATTTTTAACTGCACAACTAATCAGCCACTAATGCTAATATCCATTAGATTACTTACTCCTTCAACCTTGAAAAGGGTGAGAATAGGTCGGTCAAACATGTAGTTATATCTCGGCCTATTAAAAGTCTAGCTCGATCTGAGATTTTTAGTAAAAATATTAAGTTCAAATTGTTATAAAATCTTATTTATTGAAATAGGTTTAAACTCTTTAAAAATATATATATTAGGTCAGATCGATATATATATATATATATATATATATATAATTAAAATACAATATTTATATATATAGCAATAGTTAAATAAAAGACTCATCATATTTGTTATTAAAAACTTTTTTTTTTTTAAAAAAAAAAAGGCTCTTAATATTTCTATAAAAAAATACTATTAAACTTTTAAACCTTAATTTTTTACTCTTACTCCGTACTTATTCTTTTCTCTCAAAATCAATGTGCTATAAATTCAATATTTGTATTTTATTCTTGTTTTTTTGTTAATAAATATTGTTGTTCATGTATACATCAAGTTTGTTGTATAAAGTGAAGGAAAAAAATAGGTGTTATGGTTGTACGGATGCAGCAAAACTCAAGTTTTTTATTTGTTTATTATCCTTTTTAGAGATAGATGAAATAATTTTTTGATAAATATTAACATAAAATAGGCTTAAAATAAATTTAAAATAAAGTATTTGACATATAATAAGTCAAACTCAAGCTTTAATTTTTGTAAATAAATCTAACATATTTAAACAAAATTCAGCCCGATCTGACATATTCTCACACCTAATAATAAAATAGAATTAAAATATGATAATCATATAAAATCAAATTTTTTAAAATGTCTTGTCATAAAAAAAATAATTAATTTTATTAATGTCTTAACTTGTTAATCTATTTAAAAAATACGTAAAAACACTTATTTAAAATGTTAATAGGAACATTAAACACCATAATTTTGTCAGTTCCTTACTAAAATTCATCCAACTTTCTTCTAAAGTTCCCACTCTAGTATGGTCCATAGCTTGAAGAATAAAAAAGAGAAACCAAGCTAAGTTGGAAAAGGGGAAGATCAATCCTGGAAATAGTGCTTAGAAAGAATAATAATTTAGTATATAAAAATAAGATAGTTACACAGTTAAGGATCTTAATACAGTGGTATTGCACAGGACAGGATACTTTAGTGGTTGACCTCGTGCTTAGATCAGCTATGAAAATGTGGCTTAACAGACAAAAGTTGTGAAAAATCCAATAACCCTTTTTGGTTTCACGGACTCTTTTTAACATGTGTGTTTAGGATATTTATTAAGAAATTTAAAAAAATACATTTAACGTTAAAAAAAATTAACATTTAAACATTTTAAAAATTGAATATACTCTCCCTTAAATACAGTTCATAAAATAATTATAATGACATTTGATTTGTTAAGGTGTATATTCAACTTAGAATATTTCACTTTCTTTGTATTTAATGTATTTAAATTTTACTGTTAGATTCTATAAAAAATTAAAATAAAATAAAATTTTATATTTAATTTGTTGACGTATGCGTTTTGAACACTCGTTTACATTTGCGTCTAAAGTTTTCTTCTCCCACCAACACCACCCACTGCCACTGCCAACTAGTTGTTGGCCTCCTTGTTTGTTATTTTGTACGTTAGTTTCTGCATTCTGTCTCTTCAACCATTATTTTATCAACCATGATATCATTATTGATAGATGCATGATTATTATATAATATATCTTAATATATGCACAAAGGCATTAATTAGTTTAATTTATCCCCAACCCAAATACCGTACACGTGGCCCACATACTTAAATGATCTGATTGTGGGTCACACCCCAAATGGGTCATCACCAACTGGCCCAAAGAATCTTTTAGAACTACAACTCATTATAATTATTATTAATGTTATAAGTGTGCCTTAGAAAATTAGTATGATGCATGTGAAAACCTGAATGGATTGGTGTTGTGTTGATACCTTAGTCATTAAGGACCATGCAATTTGACTTGAATTTAATGGAAAAAGTGATGGACTTGGTTTGGTGTCTGAAACATTAGGTAAGATAGGACCATCAAAATGGTCATTCAAAAGGTATCCAACGATTATAATTGAACCAAGTGTGACAGTGGAAAAGAGAATCATATTTGTGCAAGGTCATTATCAATTTGTTTTTCTTCAATTTTCCTATTTTTTTCCTTGGGGACAGTGATGGCTACTTATAAAGACGAAAGAAAGGCAAACAGTAAAAGGATATGGTTAAAAAGACAAAGACAACTATTGTATGGTTGTAATAGTCATCAATGAGACTACTCCCACCATGAGAAATATGGATAAGCCAAGACAAGTGATGAGAACCAAACCAAGTGTTGTTTTATTTTTCTTTCTTTTTTTGTTCTTCTACAAGTGTCTTATCCTATCAGTAAAGCAATATGATTTTATGATGTGCATTTTTAAGGGTCAGAGACCATTGGGTTCAGTCCACTAATGGATAGATAGACAAAAAAGAAAGCCAAAGCTTTGCTTCACATCACTCAGTTGCACAGTCAGATCCCACTTTGCTGTTTGTTTGCTTTTACCATTCTGCCTCATGCCAGATTGAATACCAACAAGAGAAAAAGGATAGATTTTTCTCATAATAAT
>NC_021161.2:35063526-35132900 GCF_000331145.2 Cicer arietinum
GAGAGAGAGAGAGAGAGAGAGAGAGAGAGAGAGAGAGAGAGAGTCCTTTGTATTGCTAAGCTAAAAAGCAGGAGGAGACCGGCCATCAAATTATTGGTCTTTCACATCAGCCTATTAATAAATAAATATCTTCAAAACATAAGCAAATTATTCAGATTGTACCTAATATAAAGTTAATCAATTAAACTTTCGAATTAAGAAGGTTGTTTATGGTTAGTGACCAATGAAAAGAGTCATGATCTTCAAAAGGGTATCATAGATGATCAGGACCATCTAATAAATTGGGATCCTCAAAAGTTACACGGTCAAAGAATCTCAACTGTTGGATAAAGATCAAAAGTTATCGTTTAATCTTTCATTCAACGGCTGAGATCCTCTCACCACGGAGCATTCGGGTCCAACATCAAATCCCTCCATCACCCTCTTTTCTTTTTTTTGACTGAAAAAGAGATTCCTCAAGGCTCAAGGCATGTGAAATGGAACACCAAGGGAAGAAAGCGGGGGGGGTCCTGCAACGTGTACTTGAATAACACTTTCCAAACATAATTAATAAGATCTAACTGGCGATCATTCCACATTCAGAAAAACGAAGGACATGGTCCAATGCATATTCTGGCATTTATTAACCATCTCACAATTGCTAAACAACAGCAATAAATTCTACAGTCAGATGCAAAAGCAACACATCTGAAAATGAAAACAAAAATAAAAACATTAAGGATACATATAAGTTTTGTATCAGTCTTGGGGATTGGATTCTTTCCACCTAAAGCTTAAAACTAACTATCATTTGAATCCAAATAAAGAGACTAATTCCTTACAAAGTGAATAGTTTTTTGGTTCTCAACTAGTATGGTATGATAGAAAAATTAGGGAACATCACCTCTTCACACCTTCTATTTTGTGATCCCTCTGAATCTTCTCTCCATGTACCTTCTATTTGAGACCAAGGAAATAAAATAACAATTACTAACCAATCCAGAGTAGCGTAAGCTTTCTATTTCCCCTTGCCCCGGCGGCATCTTTCTGCTACGATAAATTGAATATCAAAGAAAAACAATAACTGTAGGACTTCATCTTCTGCAACATTCTCCCTCCTTCCCCTCACTATTTTACTATTCCACCCCCTTCCGAACCTGAGTCCTCTAGAACATAAAAAACAAGGGCAAATGAAGATATCCATCCCGCCCCGAAAAGAACAGCATTTTTGTGGCCTTCCATCACAGTAGCCACCCAAGAACAGTAGTTGTTAACTAAACTTCGTTCACAGCAGGATAGCAGATATCTCCCGTCAGGTTTAGATTTTCTTGAACTGAAATCTACTGCATGATGGTAACATTTTCCGGAGCATCATCCCGTGGTCCATCAAGAGACCGATACATGTACAATATTTCAATATCGTTAACTGCATCCTCGTTGTTGTTAATAACTTCCAAAACCAGACCGGGCAATGCTCGTGCAACTTCTTGGCAAGCTTGGCGAGTTAATTTACAGGACGACATCCAAAGAAACCTCATGTTGTAGTAATGATGCAAACCTGATAGCAAAGCTCCATCACCGAATGGACTGTCCCTGATTTCAAGTTTCTTCAAATTAGGGCACCCTTCAAGCACATACTTAAGGCCCAGGTCGGTGTCTCCGGCAAAGGCAACTGACAGTGTCCTGATCAATTTCCCATACCTCCCAATGTATTCGAAAGCTCGATCAGTCAGCAAACCAGATACAGCAAGGCGGGTGAGCTTTTTGCAGTTCATAACAATAGCACCAAAACCTTCATCCATGGGTTCTTGTGTTACAGCATCGGGGCGATACACCCCAATTATACAAAGGCGAAACACCACAAGATCAGGGCAGTTCTTTGACATAGCAATTACAGCCGCGTTTGTCATAGTCTGGCAGAAAAACAAAATTGATTCCAATTTTCTACAACCCTGAGAAATAGCTACTAAACCAACCTCAGAAACAGGACCTTCAGTCTCCTCCCTCGCATCAACTGGAAAAACCCGAAGCTCGCGCAAGTCCTTGCAAGTTGCAGCCACTGCCTGAAGACCATCATCGCATACTGAATCGAGGACCTGCATAACAAAAGCAACAACAGTAATATTCAAAAACACTATTTATTTCTTTCACAACAAAGTCAAAACAGCTCATAATTACAACAACAAAAAACACAAACACCCACCCACAATATCTGCAGATTATGACAGTGGCATATAACAGACTTCAGCTGTTCTGCATTAACATCAGCATAACTAAAGTTCAGCGACGTTAGGTTCGCGCAAACCGGATAAATAGCAGGAAGGTAATCTGGCCAAATCTCCCTGAATCCAGACAAACAAACCAACGATCTGCAAGCTGCAAAGGCAGATGCATAATCAGGTTCCTGATCCACATTCTCATTAGCACTGAAAGAGCCCGTTCCAAGATGCGTGAGCTGTGGAGCACGGAGCATTAGCCGATGTAACTGAGCCATGGAAACAGATCGGTTCAATCTAAGCTTCTTCAAACAAGGCGATCTAGCCACCAACCCTTCCAATGCCTCAAAATTCACTGGACACTCAACACAATCAAAAGCAAGAGACTCCAAATGAGTTTGACCCTCATTCGGAAAACACGATACCCAATCCACCTCTTCATCATCCTCAACTTCAATCACAGATTCCACAAGTTCCAGCACCCTCAGTAATCTGAATCAACAAACAAAGAAACAATCATTCATTCCAGACAACAATTTCACGAATCAACTAAATCCCCAAAAAATATCACCAAACAAACTTAAACAGTATAACTTCTTTAGTAAGCAATACATCAAATAGTGTTCAAACTTGAACCTGATGAACAAGAAAATAAATACTAACATAACGACTAATATAGTAACATCTTGCAATTATTTAAAAAAGATACCACTATCCTGATTTGAACCACAACATCAAGGTTTTCATATCTCAACAACCCCAACGCAATTGCTATTAAGGCTGCATTTGACCTAATTCTCCACAATATAAAAATCGCGATACATCTCCAATATTTAAAATTAAAACCTTATATGAAATTATAAAGTAAACACATTCTTGTTATGGTGATTGTGATTACCTGCACTTAGCAGCAATAGCAGCGAGACCAGGGGTACCAAATCCTTCACAGCAAACAAGGAGAAGTTCACGAAAACCAGCGAACGAATCGGCGATAACGGCGAGATTATCATCAGTAACAGTCATACGTTTAAGGTGAAGCTTTTCAAGCCAAGGGTAAGCTTGAGCAAGTGAACTAACCCAAGGAGTGAAGTGGGCCCCCCAATCAACCGGCATCAGATCGAAATCCGCAAAACGCGGCTTTCCCTTAACGGTTACAGACTTGATGCGGCTGAAACGGTTAGTAGCCCGACGTGGGGAGACTGCATAGCAGTTTCCGATGAAGAGGTCGGATCGTGTGAGTGCTTCCGCACGGTACCATGAGCGACAGACCAATGAGGCAGCGTTTCGGTCTTTGCGAGAGGAAAGGAAGTGGAGGACGTTTTCTAGAACGTTCTCGAGAACTTGGTCTGGGAAAGGAGATGGGTTTTCGGTTTGATTTGAACCGGGAACCGGTTCGGATAAACCAGTTCGGTTTTTGGAGGTTGATGACTCGGCGATCTCGGCTCTTGCTAGATCTGGGATGGATGAAGATCTGTTGTCGTCTTCTGTTGTTTTTTGAGGATGGTTTTCTCTCATTGTTTCTTTTTTGTTGCTGATCTGAGAGAATAGACTGTGGCTTTGGATTAAAAAAGATGGAATCTTTGCTTCTTTGGTTTGTTTATGGATTTTTAAGGGCTACTGAATTCATGGGGTTTGGTTCTTTAGAGGGAAAATGGGAGTGAGAAAGAGAGGGAGTTGAAAATGGAAGGAATTTAGAGAGAGAGAGAGAGAATGGGAGATGAGGTGAGTGAGTGAGAGAGTGTGATAAATGAATTAGTTTAATTGGTCACAAAAAGAGGGCCAGGGAGTGACAACAGTAACCTCTGCTGTCTTTGTCTATGAGCTTTAGCTTTGGGATTCTCTATGCTCTCTCTCTTTCATTATACAAATATCCAAATCACTCTTTCTCTTTCTTCTTATGCCATTCTTCTCCTTCATTATTTGAGAGAGATTTTTTTTCTTTAACTAAACGACAATTTTTGCACCTTGAAAATATGAGCTGCTACAATAGTCTTTCAATACATTCAAATTATAAAAATATCTTCAGATATATATTTTATTTATTTTAATGTTATAATATCTTTAGATTATTAGTTTAATATTTAAATTTATTTTTAATTAATTAATTTAATTCATAAAATTATTTAAAAAATATATATTTATGAGATGTATTTGCAATTTCAATATAATTTTTTGTTATAAACAATTACAATACATCTAAGGGATATAACTATATTATCATCAAATCTTAATTTAACTGATAAATATTAATATTGTTAAGTTCAATATAATATTTTGAATTAAAATTCAAAATCCCCCAGTTGTATATAAATTTTGATAGTATTTATCATCTATTATAAAAAAATAAATCATTTTACACATCTAAACCAAAGTTACTATTTACTAGTTATAAAAAAAATACTATTTACTCGATTCTTTTTTATTTCCCTTTGTTACAAGCTTTTGTACTTTTGTTTTTTACTCTTGTCATTTTCATTTGGTAATTTCCTATCTTGTTACGGTTTTCCTTTTTGCACCATTCATGTCAAGTTTATGGAATTGCCCCCTTCATTTTTAGTTAAAAGGTTGGTTTCCTTCAAAAGCCAAAAATTTGACTATCAATGTCACGGTATATCCTTAGTTAATACCTTAACTTGCGAAAGAGTATGCTCTTTGTAATAATTTCTAGTAGGAATATATTATGGTTTTTCTTATTTCATGATTAATATGGTATCATAATTCTCATCAATAAAATATAAAATCATAATTACATATGGTTAGAATGCTTTACACCAACTCATATATTTTAGTCTTAATTAACAACTTACATTATATATTATATAGATATAGACCTTGGATCACTTTTACAAATTACAATTGACTGGACCACCACCTCCATAGTTTATCATCAATTTGGGCAGCGTCAGTCAAGTTTTATATTGGTACATAAATCTAAGTTTATATATATAGAGGGGATATATGGGACATATCTAGTAATAAAATTCATCTTTGAATTGATGAGTTATTATGGACCTTTAAATTAAAATAGATAGTTTAGATTTAAACATCAAATTAAAACACTAACTCGACATTTTTATCTTTTTGTTTCAGTTTGGAAGGGGCGAATCTGGATTTGAGGGGGTTCACTCATGTGAATTATTTTTTAATGGTGGTTCACTCATGGCACTAATCAACTTCATTCTTTCAAGGATCAACATGTCTCACATATTATCACATTTTTTATTTGGGTAGAAATAAAATTAAAATTACATTTCTTTCTTTTCTTAGTATGGCAAATCCATCAATTTTGGGTTAGTATGTTCAAAAAAATGTATTATGATTCATGATTTAAGTCATTGATAAGAGAAAAGTGGAGAAAAATAAATTGAATAATATTGATGATTGAAAGATTGTTACATCGACGGTTACAAAGAATTATTAAGTCAATTAGATAAACAACTAACTAGCTAGTGCAACTAACTAACCAATTTAACTAAGTAACATCAAGCTAGTATGTGTTTAATACACTTCGAGTATGAAAAATCTCAAAAAAGAAATGACATAAAAGACATCGGCTAAAAGGAATTTGCAATGCCGAAAATTCATCGACTAAAAGAATTTGAAATGTCGACAAATTCATTAGCAAAAGAATATGACTTTTGTGTTTGACTATTCATATTATGAATAGAGGCTATTATGGATTGAATATGAAATGCCAATTAAGCCTACAAAGAATGAAATTATGCTTAATCATCCAATATATAATTTTTATTTTATTTTGGATAGAAGCCGAAATGCAAATGAGGCAAAAAAGAATGAATCTTTTTTTAATCATCTATTTTTTTATGGATATAAGCTAGAATGTCAATTAAGGATAAAAGAAAGAATGAATTTTGTACAATGCTAACTAAGGCTAAAAGAAAGAATGAATTTTGCTTAATCCATTTCTTTGTGAACATAAGCTAGAATGTCAATCAAGACTAAAAGGTACAATGAGTTTTGTAGAATGTCAATTAAGAAAGAATAAATTTTATAGAATGACACTTAAACCTAAAAGAAATAATGAATTTTGTAGATGGTTAGTTAAAGCTAAAAGAAAGAATGAATTTTGTAGGATGTCAATTAAGGCTAAAAGAAAAAATGAATTTTGTAAAATGTCTATTAGGCAAATTATAAAGAAAGAAGAAATATATCACCAAATTTTGTGCTCTTGAAAAACTTTGACAATTATTGATCACAGTACTCAATCAACAATTTCGCATTGTTCAATTTCATGTCTTCAGCATTTGTTTCTACTAGATTTTGATGTGTAGGTCGAAGATTCACTTGAAATGATCCCTGGCATATTTGGATTAAGAGGTTGATAATTGTGTTTTCTATAGTAGCAAATTGTATCATTTCAACTATCTTTGTCACCGTAGAATTATGATGTATGCACTTATAATAATTTATTAGAAACTCATCAACTTTATTCAATAAATTAGAGTCTTGGTCACTTAATTTCGTCATTGTTATTTGTGTTTTGATATAATGAATGTTGAATTGAAAATGAAACACTAGAGTGTTGATGAATAAAAATTGTAATCGAGAGGGAAAAAATTATTCAATAAAAATTTTCTCAAGAAAATATTGAGAAAGAAAGAATATAGAGGAATAATTACTCTCTGATGCCATATTACGATTCTTGATCTAAGTCATTGATAAGAGAGAATTGGAGTAAAGTAAATTGTATAATATTGACGATTGAAAGAGTTTTACATCAAGGATTACAAAAACTTATATAATCAATTAGATAAATAATTAACTATTGCAAAATAATTAACTAAGATATCTAATAAAAAGCAAAGCATGAATTAAAACGGCAACAAAAGTGTCAAAACAAAAGATCAATAGACATTGACTAAAGTCACATGACTTTTTAATTTGGGATTTTAACATAACGGATGGTAATGATTCCTCTTATTCTCACATAAAATGAGTTTATAGTCAAGACGTGGATTCGCTTAATTTTTTTTTTGTATCTAAAATTAAATTGACTTTATTACTTAGTTTATGTTTCGAGTGATTGTAAATTTATTATTTTGTGGAAGTTATAAAGATGAACTTTGATTAAAATCATTGTGACTCAATATAATTACATCAATCTCATTGTCAACTCGAACATACAATTGGCATAATACTACAACATAATTATTTACTTTGTGTAGTGAAAAAAGTGTTACGGAATCATAAGATAGACTTTAAAAACCCCTTTTAAAATCATTCTCATGTGCAGAAAATCTTTTTAGCTAAGGACCACGTAAGCACAAAATTTCACTAGAACTTTTCATGTGTTTACCTCTTAAACGTCATGAGACAAATCACCAATACAAACCATCACTCTTCAATCATGCTTTAACTTTGATCACCAACGCGAAAATTATAGACGTCTCTACATAGTCTACGGGAGCACAAAACGGAAGATAGTGCTAGTCAATCTACGAGGATAGTGATGAATATGATTACTTGGGTGTGTTTTTGTTTTATTTATAGATAATGAACCACTAAAACCGTAAAACTCTTATTTTGGACCCAAAAAATAATAAGTCCTATTAAATTACATTTAACTAAACTCCTTTAATTAAATTCAAATTATTAATTAAATTAAACAATATTTAATTCAATTATGGTCAATCCTCGTTTATTTAATCAAATAATACTCAATTAAATAAATTATAAAAATGTTAATATACTAAATCATATTTAAGACAATTAATATTTAATTAAATCAATTCATATTCAGTTTAATTTAATCATTTGTTCTGTTTGAGTATTTTATGCATGTGACCCCTAATGGTTCTCACTAAAATGGTAATAATATTAAATATTATATATATTATATATAATAAAAAATATTATAAACAATGATTGATATCTAGTAATACATCATTGCAACCCAAATCATGAGAAAACTAATTATATGACTTAAACCAATGATATGACTTGAATGCAAGTCACAATATGTGTCATCCTTGAAATACTCAATTCTTTTTTCTCGATTCTAGAGTAGACGCGTAAAATCAATGGACTTAGTATCACATATTAATCCATTCTAGCATGATCATGCATTTTCACGATCTCACTCTATCGAGTGGCCCAAGACATAACTCCTATTATGTAGGAGGGACAAATCCTATCTACATCACTCAACCCCTCCACATGGTTCATTGCAAGTCCAATAATCATCTTTATGATTGTCATGTTACAAATAATGTTTGATGACCTTAAAGCCTACAACTCCTCATGTAGGAAACATAGTTACTTCAAATTGAAGTACTACACACTATGGTTACATGAGAATCGTTAATGACAATTACACAATAATTATTTAGCATCTTTATGACGGGTCAACCCAATATAAATATTACATCTAATATTTATACCTATGTGACGACTTGATATCTCATATCCATGGTCCATGACATGTGATCATCAGTCTACTCTATAATATTCTCAATGTATTATTGTCATCCTAATTAATATTAATACTTTTACTATGGATATTTTAAGAATAATGTTCCAATGTTCAAATGGGTTTCACGACCAAGTCACACTTGATGTTCAATTAAACGAACTATTTATTATAAGGAATCTATTATATTATACCGTTTATAACATAATAAATGATGTCTTGTACGTATAATCAAAATTAGATATATGATTTAAATTCATGATACAAATAATAATTTATATAAAATATATTGACGCTAGAGATTACACCAATAATCTCGCATTAGAACTAGAGCCAACAAGACATCAACGTATTACACATCAATCAAGGGTGAGTACCATGCTTCTACTTAGCAATAGATTCCTTTAGCATATTGTTTAGTGCAGTCATTCTATACATGCCCACTTCTCTCTTTTGATCATATATCAAATGAGATATAAGCAACTAAGTTTATGTTTGGATCATTGGTTAAATCAAAGTTTTTTATCTTATACAATTACTTCAACATAATCACAACGAGATAAATGAAGTTTGTAAAGGTAGAAACTATGTCAAGTTCAAAAGACCTTTCTTATCCAACCACTCATCTAATTCTATTAAAACTAGATAAATTCAGTTTTATAAGAGAAAATTATCCTTGATTTAGAACTCTTCCATCTCAAAGTACCACTATATATAAAACATAATCAAAATTATGATCTTAAATTACTTTTATCAGTTTGGAGGTAGTATCATGTAATACCTTAATGAACTTTTCCTTACCATCCATCAAAAATATGTCTTTATTCAATAAAATACTAAATGACATTCTTGATTAAAGTTTAGTGACTTTCACTAAAATCAAATATGTACCTTTTGTTATGCTCATAGCATATGATATATATGGTCCAAAAAATATAATAATGTACATGAAAATTCTAATTTCGACAACATATTAAATCATTGTCATGTATTCTTTCTTAAGTGATGAGATAGAACATTGTCTCTTAAACAAATCATTATGATTTTATCATATGTATGTTGAATAAGATCAAACAATTCTCTAGATCTATCTCTATAGATCATGCATCCTAACACTTAAAAAATGTTGCCCAAATCCTTCATCAAAAAATATTTCCCAACTATGATTTTACGTTTCATAGGGATACTGTTATTTGATGAGTTGGACATTTTTCACAAATAAGACCAAAATAATTAATGCTCCCACTAACCTCTATATGTACACAAGTTCACAAGAGAATCTATCAAGGATTTAAGAATCTTGATTATGAGAAGGTCTCACCATAGTCTATACCATAGATTTGGATGAAACATTTCTTAGCACACATGCCTTATAGGTATTCAATATATAATCAATTCTAGTTTTCAATTGTAGACCCATTTGCATCCTATATCCATAAGGGCGACTCCATCCAGGTCTTACCTTGTTCGTTCACATCAAATCCCTCATATATTTTATACCATGTTACAATTTATTGTATCTATCTAGATCTTGTACAACCTGGTTATGTGGCATATCTACAAAATTTGTGAAATTGGTTAATGTTCTATTACATATAGATCTTGTGGTGCTTTGATCTCTCCAAGTTCTACAATTCTTCCACTGGTTCTTATAGAGATTTAACTCATTTAAGGAATACATCATTTTCAAGGACAAACTCTTTATTATTGGAGACTTTGTAGAAATAGTATCTTTAGTGTCCTAAGGATATTACACAAATTAAATTTATTTAGTTTGATTTCAAGCTTATTCTGAAAGAAAAAAAAAAACTTGACAAGTCAAATCTTTATAAATCTCGTTTTGGCCTTTCAACTTATTTCATATCTCATATGGAATCTTTTATAGCCTTTAAATGGAACATGATTACTAGTTTATAAACAACTATAAATTACATATTTAAGAAAGAGTTATTATATTTGACTGAGTAATAATAAATTAGACCATGTTTAACAAGGTTTAATTTAGATAGTCATCAATTTTCTAGCTTAAGTGTTTACTATCATGAAATCTCAATACTCTTGCCAATATGATTTTCTACCCCATTCTTCAACTTTTTAAGCACTTCAAAACTCTCTTAATTTGTGTTTCATAAGATGCACAAACCCTCATTTACTATAATCAATACTAAATGAACGAAGTTAAAAAATCCACCTTTTACAAACTCATTTAGTAACTAACATACATCTCATGTATCATGTCAAAAGACCAGTAACTCTTTTCATCATGATTGATGATTAGGGATAACAACACAACTCGTACTCGCAGGTACCGACCCGAACTCGTCCCGATTTAAACAGAGAAACCCCACTTTGACTGGGTATGGGTTTTTCTAAATTTAAAACTTAGGAACGGTGACGAGTTTGAGGGTGTTGATATCCACCTCGCATCCGTCGTTGAATTCGTCCTGCTAGTAATATTATTACCATTTTTAAATTTTATGTACATGACTATATTTAATATTTTTTAAATAAAAAAATTATAATATCTTCTTTATAGAAAATATGATTTTATTTATTATTGTATAACAATAATAATTATTATATTATATTAACTATAAGAAATATGACTTTTAAATTTATTATTTTATATATATAATTGGATGCGGGTGCAGGTGAGGGACAAAGAAACTCGAACCCCGTCGCAGGCGGGTGCGGGCTTCCTTGACTAGAGGGGTGGGGAGGCAAAACATGCCCCCATGTCACTCTATTGCCATGCATACTGGTGATAAGAGTTTAGTTATTCTATCTAATAAGTAATTATCAAAAATATTAAGCAATTTCCAATTGAATGAGTCCTAGGGTCCATTTTAATGGCACTTGAAACATGTTTTTATATATATGGCCTCAACAATAATGTTAAGGTATATAAGAATCAAATAACTAGATATGACCTTATATGTATGTAGGTCACATATGGGCAACTTGAGATCAATGACACATGTTTCACATCTTTTTATATCTCTTTCAGTGAAAATATCAAGTTAATTTATGGAACAACCATTGTCCTTTTATTACAACAAAATATCATTTCTTATCATCTCAACAAAGGGAAGTAATGTTTCTAACAAGTTTTTGAAACAATAACACTAATTAAGGTCCAAAATAAACCCAAAAGTCAAAGTCAAAACTCTTATTGTTTATGTGGCAACAATTACTACATATCATATATGTAGGTTAACTTTGGATTTAATCAACAATATACTTATTTACACATTGTAATTTATACACATGTTGTAGAAAAAATTGGCTTCCATGATAAATTTTGAAGAGAAAATCTGACTTCTTTCTTCAACTTATACTCTTTTTAGTATATGAGACACTTCTTTTTCCAATATTTAGTCTGACCTAATTGGATGTAGCAATTTCTTTTGTAACCCTTCTTGACAACTTAAACGCAAGAGTACATGGCTTGGATTATTATCTTCCATGTGCTACTCGCTATTAGTAGACTTCAAGTTCTTTGTTTATATATACCATTAATATAGTATTCCTTTTGTGATTATAACCATCCAATAACTCTTGTTGAACCAAATCAATGATCAACTCTTGATCAATAGGAAATTATAATTTATCTTGGTTCTCAATATCCTCAATAATATGAAGCAAATGAGAATTGAGTTGTTTTCTTTCATCAACTATTAGTTGAAAATGGTTAGAAAGTCAATAAACTGTGTTATCTTGCTTTCTCTTAATAAAGCATCATGATGTGAATGATCATATCATAAACTTTTATGATTACAAAACTAAAGTATCCTACATTTGGAATTAACTTGACGCTTCTCACAAACATCCTTTCGACCTTAGTAGGAGTAGGCTACTCAAGACTCGGTTACTCAAAATTATACAATTTTTTTGAAATTTGGAGGACCATTCTAAAAAAATTTCAATACCATTCTAGAAGTTCTTTTCTAGATAAGTCTTATTTTTTTTAAGCACATTTCACATTTAATATTGTGTCCAATAGGATTTTATTAAATATGCTCCTACTATTTTATTCAAATCAATGACCCTCATTATTGACTCGGAAAATCCAAGTGGAATTTTTTTGAGTGAGATTAAGATCCATATTTCACTTTGTTTTGAGACAACTGAGCTGGTTCACCAAAAATATGATTATTTAGGTAGGAAACTCTTTTCCAATTACATCACATGTAACTATAGGATCAGTTGGGGGAACAATGTTTATTCTAATTCTTCTCACAAGTTAAAGTCCAACTCCTTTGCCTCTAAGTCATACATCGGAAGACAATTAATCTTAATATTTCATGTGAGGGATTTTTAATTATGTAATCTCAATTGCTTTTGTATCTTATACAAATGTATCTTAGCAAATATGTCTATATACACTCAAAATTTAAAGCATAAAAAATAATAAAACATGCTAGCTCGCATCCTATATATTATACATCACATACAAAATATGTAACACTAAGTAATATAATTATGACCGCCTAACGTGATAAACAAAATTAAATAAATAATTTACATGTCTTCAAGCTTTGCATTGGTTTCTCAAACCTCTTCACCGTCATCCTTGTTTGGCGTTAACTTGCATCATCACAAGCAATTCCAATTTACAATTTATTTAAAATAAATAATAAAACAAATAAATTATCACAGACTCACATATCATATTTTAAAATTAATTACTACGTACTACTGATATTAAATAAAATAAACGCCAAAAACACTAAGACCATAACTATGCACCATTAATAATTAATAATTAAATAATTAAAACTAATTCTTTAACACGTGAATTATTTCACACATCGGCAGTATTATTTAATAAAATCAATAATAACAACTCTTTATTACTAATATTAAATAATTTAAATATGATTTAAATGCAATAAAATAAACAAATTCTTTGACATCTTTGTAAAAGAAATCAATTTGTATATATGGATGATTGAACGAGAATGACATAATGCTGAGAAAATACTACGTCAAAATTAGCATTTTACAACGTGCCTTTTAAAGCGTTTTTTTATTAAAAGCGCTGCTGTAAAATTAACGGAGGATACAACGACGCTTTTCTGACAAGCGATTTAGAAAAAAGCGATGTTGTAGGACATATAGACTCATAATGTTTACAATGCTTTTTCTGAAAGTGCTGTTTCAGAGCTTCCAACACAAAAGTTGTAGCTCGGATGTTTATCTTTTCAACGCCTACTCATATGTGTCAATCCGATATTCAGAGCTCACGTTATGACCTACAGAGCAAGAAAGAGTCAAAATACAAATAATAAAATTAAAATACAAATAATAAAATTATAATTCAAATTCGACTCAAGGTTTAGAAACAAGTTAAAAATATTAATCTAAGCTATATAAAGCTTTTAAAATACCAAACTAAAAAGCTAAAAACATGTGTCCAAATGCTATGATCAATTGTCTTCTCGTTGAATCCTCTTCTACTGTGCGTCAATTTCTACTAAGTGATTGTTGTCTCATGTATTGTATTTATTAATTTGTTGTTGTCACTAAAACTGATAAATTTTACCTGATAGTAAATGGCATAACCTTGATTAATCATATAAAAAAAGAGCTTCAAATTAATTGATGCACCTTGATAAATCAAATAAATTGTTACATGATAAATCATATAAAATATGTTCATTTTTTAAATCTGTTTGATCTGTTCTATTTTGAAATCAGACTATATATACTATAGATTGGTCTAATGTTATCAGTAGCTTATCATTTGAGTAACACTGCATTCATATAGGTCATATAAAATAGACCGGAAATGGATGTCTGTCAATTGATTGTCAAAAGAGTATGAAAATGGAGTGAAGGAGTTTGTTGAGTTTGCAGTGAAGAATGCAAAAGACCCAAATCAAATAATTTGTCCTTGTTTAAAATGTTGTTTTGGAAAACGTGTTAATGAAAATCAATTGGAAGGATATTTAGTATGGCATGGAATTGATCAAAGCTATACATGTTGGATAAGACATGGTGAGAAAAAAAAAAAGGAAACACTAATTTTGAGAATGGTTCGACATATGCTTCAACTGATTTCGACACAAATACATATGAGTGGAACTGAGTTGAGGAGATTGCAAAAGTAGTTGAAGAAAATCTTCGGGATTGTCTTAAAATATTTGAGAGTTTGTTGAGTGATGTAGAGAAACCATTATATAATGGTTGTACTAAATTCACAAGATTGTCGACGATATTAAAGTTGTACAACTTAAAAGTGATTAATGGATGGCCTGATAAAAGCTTCACATAATTATTAACACTCCTAAAAGATATGTTGCCAGATGATAATGAACTTCCCAGTCGAACCTACGAGGCTAAACGAATTTTGTGCTTTATTGGCATGAGTTAAAAAAGGATTCATGCATGTCCTAACGGTTGCATTTTATTTCGAAACGAATATGAATTACTAAATGTGTGTCTGAAATGCAATGTCTCTCGATATAAGAAGAAAAAGTCTACTCCAGCAAAATTCGTGTGGTATTTTCCTACAATACCAAGATTTAGGTGCATCTATCGAGTGAAGAAGATTTAAAACACTTGACATGACATGCAGATGGAAAAATTAGAGATGGAAATTTTCAACACCCTTTAGATTCTCCACAATGGGCAAAAATTGATCACAAGTATCCTAATTTCTGGAGAGAGTCAAGAAATCTACGACTTGAACTTTCTACTGATGGAATGAATCCACATGGTTATGTATGAAGCGTAAGTTTATGATGTTGTCTTTGATAATTTCTGGACCCAAACAACTGGTGAATGATATTGACGTATACTTGAGTCCTTTAATTGAAGATTTAAAAAATATGTGGGAGACAGGTTGGAAGTTTATGATGGGTATAAGAAATAATGTTTCAATTTGAGGTCTATGTTGTTCGGCACAATTAATGATTTTTCAGCATATGGTAATTTATCAGGATATAACATTAAAGGTCAGTGTGCATGTCCTATATGTGAAGAGAGTACATATTAGATGCGGTTAAAACATTGTAAGAAGAACATAATTTTTGGACATCGTAGATTTGTACCTTTTAGTCATCAATATTGTGGTTGGAGAAATGCATTCAATGGAAAATCAGAGGAAGGTACTGCTCCTTTTGCACCGACTGGATATCAAATATTTGAAAAAGTACAAGGTTTGACCAATAAATTTGGCAAACCTTTTACGGGGGATCTTGTCAAAACTGGATGGAAGAAAAAGTTAATTTTCTTTGAATTGCCGTATTGGAAGTCATTGTATATTAGACATTTTTTTTGATGTGATGCATATTGAAAAAAAAATATTTGATAGTGTTATTGGTACGTTATTCAATGTTTCAGGAATGTCTAAGGATGACATCAATGCAAGATTGGACTTGGTCGATATCTGAATAAGAAATGAATTGGGTCTCGTAAAGAAAGGAAATCACACATATCTATCTCCAGCTGCTCATACTCTACCTAGAAAGGAAAAAAATTGTTTTATGTAAATTTCTACACGAAGCTAAAGTTCTAGAAAGATACTCTTCAAACATTAGTATGAAAAACCTCAAGTTAAAAGGTTTAAAGTCCCATGATGTCCATGTTCTAATGGAGCATTTGCTACCAATAGGTATACGTTCCATTTTACCTGAAAGAGTTCAATGAGCCATAACTAAATTAAGTTTCTTCTTCAGGAAAATTTGTAGCAAAGTGATCGATCCTCAGAAATTACCGACATTGTAGAGAGAAATTGTTGTTACTTTGTGTGATCTTGAAATGTATTTCCCACCCTCGTTTTTTGATATAATGGTTCACCTTACTATTCATCATGTAAAGGAGACATAACTTTGTGGGTCAGCTTATATGAGATGGATGTATTCGATAGAACGATATATACAAATATTAAAAGGGTACGTAAAAAGTAGAAGTCGACCAAAAGGTTGTATTGCTGAATGGTACATTGTCGAAGAAGCTGTTGAATTTTGTATTGAATATCTAGCCAATGTTGAATCTATAGGGCTTCCCATGTCTTGTCATTCGGGAAGAATAACAGGAGAAGGGATAATTGGAAAGAGAGTAACGACTATATCAAGGACAAAATAAGAGCAGACACAATTGTTTGTTCTGCACAATGATGATGAGGTTCAACCGCATGGTACAATACACATAGCTCAATTATCTATTTGAACATGAATAGAAATCAAAATTGGATAACACAAGAGCACAATCGAAGTTTTATAACATGGCTAAAAAATCACATTAACTCAAAGTTTGATATAGACCCCGATTCAATTTCACAGAGATTGAGGTGGCTAGCAAATGGTTCGAGTTTACATGTCTTTTCTTAAACGAGTTATGTAATTAACGACTACACATTTTTATACTAAAGAACAAGATGATCAAACTACTATGCAAATTAGTGGAGTCACTCTCGTAGCTGAAGCGATGCATATCTCAAGTGCTAAAGACAAAAACCCAATATATGCAAATCTATCGTATTTTGAGGTTATTGAACATATATGGGAGTTAGATTACATAATGTATCGTGTTCCCATTTTTGGTTGTAAGTGGGTCGATAATAATAATGGCGTTCGGATTGATGAGTCAGGGTTCTTGCTTGTCAATCTTCCTTTTAGTTTAGCGTTGCTAGTTCAACAAGTGTTTTATGTCACTGATCCTGCTAATGATAAATGGTCCATTGTCTTATCGACCAATAAAATAAGTGATGATAACAATAGCGATGAAGATGTTTTGTAATGTTCCTTTCTTTGCAACATCACAACCACGAGAAATTGATTCATCTGATGATAGTTTATATCTTAGAGATAATCATGATGAGGGAATTTGGATTAATCCATTGTTTTGCATCGTTAAAGGAAAAACAAACGTGAATCCCACCAAAAAAAGAAAAATGACATCTTAAGGTGTTTAAGTGTTTTATATAAGCCATGTAATTTGAACTCATCATGTAACTATACTAAGTTCATGTAATTTAAGTGTTTGACCTACCAGAACTGAGTATTTTAGCATTTAACTTGAACTGAATTTGATTTTATGCTAATACTGATTTTCTGCTTATACTGAGCTTGAAACTTGAACTTGAAAAAGCTATGTTTGACTGGGCATTTTCATTGAACTGATCCTAATTTGAACTGCTAATGTAATTTAGCATTGATTTATAGGTATTTAACTAATTATTTGGAAAAAAAATCCAAATATATGTATTTTACAGAAAACTGAACTGAAACTATAATTTAGCATATTTAACTTGAACTGAACATAAACTTGTAATTTTAAAGCGCTTTTGTCCATAAGCGTTTTAAAGAACTTTTAAAAATTAAATTAAAAATAATTTACAGCGCTTGTTCTACAACCGCTGTAAAAGGCTTTTAAAAATGCTCATATACAACGTTTTTAATCATTTACAACGCTTTTTGTCCATAAGCGTTGTAAAATGCTCATATAGCACTTTTTATGTAGTCTTTTAAAGCGCTTGTTGTGGAAACACTGTCATAAGGTTATGTTTTTAAAGCGCTTTTTGGACAAACGTTGTAATACGATCTTTAAGTAAACTAATCATAAGAAACCGCTTCAATTTCTTCTTCATTACATACTCTCCCTATGAACTTGACAGTGTGAAACCTCTCATTTTCATCTTTATTACCTACTCTCTATCTTCTTTACTCTCTATACAAACCCTACTCACCATCTTCTCCCTCTTCACTACTGCGAACCCTCGCCATACAAACCCTATTGCAAACTCTCCATACGAACCCTCTCCCCATACATAATTTTGCATCCTCTTTTCGTTGTTCCTACTTAAGCGAAGTCGTAACCCTAAAGTTAGAGATTGTTGTTGTCGGGTATTGTATTTATTAATTTGTTGTTGTCACTAAACTGCATGTTGAACTTATTTTGCTACTTAAAGTACTGCATTTTGAACTTGTTGAAGTTATACTGAACTTATAATTATATTGTGTGAAATGTGTAGATAAATGGATTCCAATAATGATTTAGATCGTCAAAATGATGAAGTTGTCAATACTAAGAGTTATGAAAACGAAGTTAAACATGGAGCACCTATTATGCAAAAGGTCATCAAAGCAAGAAGTAATGGAATTAAATTTGAGGTATACTATACTTTGTTTAGAATTTATTTATTTTTTTTATTTTTTTTGAAAGCATGCACTTACTCTATGAGTTTATTAGGTGGAATAGAATCAAAGTGGTCACCAATTGAGCCCAACAATTCAATGACGGTAAGTTACATCGGTGCAGTTGTTTGTCAAAATATCCCAATAACAATTGATGATTGGAGAGATAAAGCTTTGAAAGATGCTAAAGATATAGTGTGGAATGATTTACAAGTAACTTTTTTACTCCACTTTTTTCTTACTTAGAATGTTTTCCATTGAAATACTTTTACTCATACACTATCTTTATTTGGTTTGCAGTAAGCTTTTAACGTTGATGAGGTGCAAAACAATTATGTGCTTAGAGTTGCCGGAAAAATACACAGAGGATTTAGATCTCATTTGTCAAATTGCTACTTAAGAGATCGTGATGGAAATTTGAATGTTGAAGCTCCAAAAATATACAAACACTACATATCAAATGAAGAATGAAGCGCCTTTTTAGCTAAATGTGCAAACTCTGCTTTTGTGGTAATATTAATTTATTAGCATTTGTATTTTATTCATATCGTATTTTTTACATGATCATTATTTTTTTATATTGCGTATGAGTACGGAAAATCGGGAGAGAGCAAACAATCCAATGCATCCATACAAAAAATCGCGTATAGGGTATGCACGTTTAAAGCAAAAAATTGTAAGTAAACATCACTTTTATATAATGTGGTAGATTATATAAACTATAATTTCTAACTAATATTTTGTTTATATCATAACGAATAGCTTCAAGAGACAAAATCCGATCAACCATTAGGTCGTCATATTTTGTGGAAAGAGGCTCGTTTGAGTAAAGATGAAATAGTTGATAATGAAAATGTTCAACAAGTGATAACACAATGTGTAAGTATATTATCACTTTAATATTTTATAATATTGTATTTTAAAAATGATATTGAACTTATATTTTTAATCATACATGTATTTTAGGAGTATCTAGAACAAAAATAAATAAGTTAGTTCTAGGGACATATTTGGTAAGATATTTAATGTTCTTGAATATTCTGGCCTTGTGAGGGGTAAAGGATTTGACGTAACTCCAAAAAAATATTTTTCATCTGAGAAGCGCACAAATCCATCTAATGAAGAAGTACTAGAGAAGCTGAAAATCCTAACATAGCAAGTTGCATTTTTGGTGAAAACGAATATGGAAGTAACTTTCGAAGTGTCAACGTGAAATACAACTAGATAATGAAAATGGTAGTTGGAACATGGGTTGTAAAAGTCTTCCAGAGGTAATTAATTACTTAATAAAATAAAAAATTCATTCAACCTAATTGTTTCACATACTTATGTATTAACCATTGAATTAGGGTGTCTCATCGTGCATGCTATATTTATCCTCTCCTACTCATCACATAGTTGAAATAAGAATATTGTACAATATCTTGGGAGAAGTATTACATCATACTCTGATTCCTGTCGACCATGTTAATGTGTCACATGTGATTACTTTTGAACAACTTGCACCATTGCCTATACCTGACAACGATGGAGATATGAAGTTTTTAGGAGAAGCAATAGGTAGTTACGTGGCATGACTCAAAAATCTTGTTGGCATATACATCAATTGAATATGAAATGATTAGCTTACTATAATAACTAACAAAATGATCAATCTCATCTTTTCAGATTCAAGCAAAACCCGCCGCACCACAAATCTACTAGAGATGAAATTTTGTTTTGATACGTAAGTAATATTCATTTATTTCTTACATATATAAATAATGTGTTTGGTAATTGAATAATAATCACATTTATTTTGAAAATTCTTTACAAGTTTCTGCGCTAAAAGAGGGTGCTACAGTGTCGAAGCATAAGTCAAACAACATCGCAAGGATTCCAATAAAGGTTTGAAATTTTTTTTATAGAACTTAATTATATGCCTGTAAAATTTCATTTACAATTAATGCATAAATATTTATTGGAGTACATGTTTTATTTTATAGTGTACTTGTCAAACTAACAACATAGACTGCAGATACTAAATATTGCGATTCACGAAAGAGATTGTTGATATGAATCAAAATATAATTCCCGAAATGGTACGTTATTTTAATTATATTTTGATTTTCATATATAAACTATATATATTTGGCATGCTGCAAATTGCTGGAAATTGTTGATCATTATTTTAATTACTAACATGATTGTTGTTATGCATATGTAATTGATATTGTGGATACGTAATTGTTGTGAATATTATATTGTTGTTGTGAATACATACTGAGTATAGTATTGATGTAATTGATCTTATTGTTGTGAATATGTTTTGAATTAGAAAATTGCAAGTGTGTCAATATGATTTTGAAAAAGAAATCGATTCTTTAAAATATGCCATTAAGACCTATTTAAAAATGTCAAACCAAAACTTTTTTTAAAAAGGCCATTAAAAAATATCAATCAGATTTACAGCGCTTTTAATAAAGAGCGATGTAAAACTAGTATGAAAATGCACCTACTACAACGTTTTTTTGAGAAAGTGTTGTAAAACGAGTATAAGAATGCATCTATTATAACGCTTTTTTTTTTCCCCACAAAAGCGCTGTAAAACTAGTACAACAAACAACGCTTTTTAGAATAGATTTACAACGCTTTTGTGAAAAAAATGTTGTAAAACGAGTACAACAAACAACACTTCTTAGAATAGATTTACAACGCTTTTTACAAGAAGCATTGTAAAACTAGTACAACAAGCGTACTCTATATTCACCTATTACAACGCTTTTTAATAAAAAGAGCTATAAAACTACTCTAAGAGAAGTGTTGAGCGCTATATATTACAGTGTTTTTTATTTTAAACAGCGATGTTGTAACTTATAACATCACTAGATACTATAGCGCTGTAAAGAGCTTAAAAAAATGCTGTAAAATATTATTTTTGGTGTAGTGAAATATGTCATTTAATTCTTTAATTGACATTTATTGATTTCAAAATTATCAATTGTCACTTACCAATTAAAAGTCTTTAATTCCAAAACAAACAGATTATGACATCGTAATTTATTCTATAAATTACAATCCATGTGTAGAATATTTTTAAAAGCCAACAATACCAATATTGTTATCCAAACTGAATTTGGTATATTCTATCCTAATATAAAATTGAACTCAATTTTTTGGGTCAAAAGTTTCCATAACAAAATAGGTGCCTTGATTTTGGGTTTTGCTTTTACGGGAGTTAAGTAAGAGTAACACCATATCATGGTCACAAAAAAATATACCAAAACATACACAACCTTTTGTTTTCATGAATCAAAAATAATACTTTGAATCAAATTGAACAAAAACAAGAACCAACACCTCTTCCGAAAAACAATCGACAAGAACGTTCATGTCCTCTTAAAAGATAACAACCATGTCATATATACAAATCATATTCAAAACATATTTAGGCATATTATCACAAAGGCAAACCACATAGGAAACAACACAAAAACGACCAAGGCTCTAGTATAATCGTTAGACAATTATACTTTAAAAACTCTTTTTAATAAAATTATGGTATTAATATTGGGCATTTATGAGACAAACTTTAAAAACTCTTTTTAATAAAATTATTCTCATGAATGGAAAATCTCTTTAGCCAAGAATGACGTAAGCACAAAATCAAAATTTCTAGAAGAGTTCATGTGTTTTTCTCTTAAAGCGTCTAAAAGATAGACAACTAACACATAATATCTCTCTTCAGTTATACTTTAACTTTGATCATCAATGCGGAAATTATCAGCGTTTCTATATAGTCTATGCAAGCACAAAACAGAACACGATGTTAGCCAATCTATGAAGATAGTGACAAATAAGATTATTTGGGTAGCGTGCTCTTCTATTTATAGAGAATGAGTCATTAAAACCATAAAACTCTTATTTTGGGGTCAAATCAAAATAAGTCTAAGAAAATTATATTTAATTAAACTCATTTAACTATATACAAATTATTTATTAAAATAAATCATATTTAATTGAATTAATTATCAATCTTCAGTTATTTAATAAAATCATATTCAATTAAATAAATTATAATATGCTAATGTATTAATATATAATTAAATCAAATCTTATTAAATTTAGTTATGTTGTTAATACTTTATGCATGCCATTTTTACAGGTTTTCACTAAAATTCTAATAATATGAATATTATATATAGTTTATCTAATATAAAATATTATAAACAGTGATTGACATCTAACAATGTTCATTGTTACCTAAATCATGAAAAAATTAGTGATAAGATTTAATCTTTATTGTAATCATTATTTACTATGTAATAATTTTCCTTCGTCCAAATGTAAAATTTAATGCAAGTCTTAATATGTGTTAACCTTACAATGGTCAATTATTTATTTCTCGATCCCAAGTAAATGCATCAAATTAATGGACTCAATATCACATATTAATCCATTCTAGCATGCTCATGCATATCCATGGTTTCACTCTATCGAGTGACCCAAGACATAACTTATGTTATATAGGAGGGACAAATCCTATCTATATCACTCACACCTGCTCCACATGATTCATTGTAAGCCCAACAACCACCTTTATGATTGTCTTGTTACAAACAATGGTTGATGGCCTTAAAGCCTACAACTCCGCATGTAAGGATTATAGTGACTTCAAGTTGAATGACTACTTACCATGATCATATGAGAATCGCTAATGATACTTACACAACAATTATATAGCATTATCATGAAAGGTCAATCCAATATAAATATTACACCTAATATTTATACCTAGTTGACGACTTGATATATCATATCCATAATCTGTGAAATGTGATCATTAGTATACAAATATAATAGTTTCGATGTATTATTGTCGTCTTAATTAACAATTGTAAACTACAAGTTTTTGACGAAGACAAAGATCAACCATTATGGTCAAAGCAACAACCTCAAAAAGAAGTTCAAATATCTTCATTAATAAAGCTTCAAATCCAAATATTAAATGTAAAATGTAAAGGTATATGATGCAAACCAATACTTCAATTACATGAGAACAAGTCATATTTACATATGCATATAAAGTATTTTCAAAAGTCAAAATAGCATTAACAAAGTCTTAAAACTAATATTTTTGACAAAATACATAAGTGTATTCGAATACGGCATCATGTATTCGAATACAAAGCAAGTCAGAAGCAACAGTCTCAAAGTTGTATTCGACTACGACTATGTGTAGTCGAATACACATCAAGCCAGTGACCAAAATGCTTATATATGTATTCGACTACAACCTTCTGTAGTCGAATACAAAGTAAGTCAGTGGCAAATTTTCACTAATTTGTATTCGAATACACATGTGTGTATTCGAATACAAGGTGTAATTTTTGAATATTTTTAACTGATACAAAGAGGTGTATTCGAATACACACATCCTGTGTTCGAATACAACTGGAAGCAATACAATTTTTCAGATCTGGAATGACTCCATATCATTGTATTTTTTCATCAAACCTCTTGGATCAATGGCCACGAATCTGAAGAGATGTTTATGGAGTATAAATACCCCATAACTTCAGATCAAACTACACAAAATCCTTGAATCAATACCTTGAACAACTTTGAACAAAATTCTGATTTTTTACAAAGTACTTGCATTTCATTTTCATATCATTCAGAAAGGTTCTCAAGTACTTGAATTGTTATTGGATTGTTTATCAATATACCTCTCCTTATTCTTATTCAAATCATATTGTATCACTTGTAAAAGAAAGTAATACTTTCTTAAAAGTATATTAATCTAAGATAGTCGTGTGCTATCTTAGAAGTGTTGTTAGAAGTTTGTAGCAAGAATCCCAGGGTGGGAGTTGTACATTTTATGACAATTAGTGGATCAATCTCTTGTGGTGTGCAAGAGGACTGGACGTACCCTTGGTTATAAGGGGAACTAGGATAAATCTATTGTGTTCATTTATTTACTGCACTTTACTATTAGTGGACATTATATTAACTCAGAAAATTCAACTACCATATCACTGAAATCAAGAAAATTTGGTTTGATTTTTATATCTCTATTTAACATTCACAATTATACCTTTAGATAAAATTAACAACTCACATATTTAGAATTTAGGTCTAAAAATTTAGTTTATTTTATAATTATAGTAGTTGTTTTAATAGATAATTCCCTTTGATTTTTTTTATTTTTATAATAGACATTTGAGTTATAATTTTGTCAACAAAAATTGATGTATTTGATTCACAACATGGATCAAATAGATCAATTTTTGTTGATCAAATTATAAGACAAATGAATCTGATAAAAACTAGAGTAATGTTATTAGAACGTAAAATTTAATACAGAACATGACACAAATACAATAATGTGTAAAATAAAGAGGATCATATTTTGTATTTGTATTCCAATACACATTATTGTATTTGTGTCTTATTTTGTGTTAAATTATGTTTCAATAACATTACTCAAATAAAACAAATAAGTAATATTTTTTAAAAAATTATTGGGGACTTTGGGGTAGCCGTGACCATCCTATGTCCCCAAGAAGATCCGCCCCTACAATCAAATCACATTTGATGTTATATTAAACGAACTATTTATTATAAAGACTTTATTATATTATACTGTCAATAACATAATAAATGATGCCTCGTACAAATAAACAAAATTAGATATACAATTTAAATCTATAAAACAAATAATAATCTATATAAAATAGATTGGCGCCGAAATAATTACACTACACTTAAACCAACAAAAAAAGAGACATCAATCCAAAATAAACATTTTTTAAAACAATGTAGAATTTTATTGGCTAAATTGCATATGTGGTCCCTTAACTTAATTTCAGTTAACGTTTTAGTCTTTTATCTTTTTTTTTCTTTCCGATTTGGTCATTTATTTTAATTTTAAGTGATAATTTGATCTTTTATGTTTTAAAATGTCAACAATATTATCCTTTTTTTTTTGCAAAAATTCATCAAAAATTTCAAATAAAACCCTAAAAATTAATTATCATCCTCAATAAAATACAAATTTCAAAACTTAAATATTTAAATAAACTCATATTTTTATCTCTAATATCATCAAATAAGGAATAAAGGACCAAATCGAGAAAAAAAAAATAATTAAAACGTTAACTAAAATTAAGTTAAAGGACCACAGATGCAATCTAGTCAATTCTATTCTTTTAACCTCACTCTCTCACTTCGTCTCCCTACCATCCATTATCACTAATTTGGGATAAATTTCCTTCTTTGATCTTTTCAAACCCCTTTCGTCTAAATTTTCTAACTTTCCAATAATCAACATTATAAAATAATATAAAAATCCATCCCTAATTATTGGCGTAAACTTCCTTTTGTTTTTTTCCCAAGTCTTATATGCTCCATCTATCACTGCAAACCACATCTTATGCATAAGAGTCGCAAAAAAATTATGCAAGAAGTAGTTTTCAGTTCTCCTTCAATATAGACACATATCCCAAAAAAAGAAATTCAAAGGCCTTTGTGTGTTTTTTCTTTACAAACAAAAGGCCTTTGTATTTGATAGCTGGAATATGACTCCAAATAATTGCAAGCCTTGGTTCAAAAGTTCTGCTTCATTTTAATTGTTACGTTAATACCATTAGGCCTTTGATGTTGCACATCTATACCATTTTCTTGTATTGATGTTAAGTAGAAAAAAAGAAATAATTAAGAGAAATTTTGAACTATTTAAGAATTTAGCGAAGTTGATAATAATTCTAACTTAGGAAGAACAATATAATTCAAGAAAAAAAAAATACAATATAACTGTAAGGAAATAAAATTACAAGAAAAATAATACAATACATTGGCTAAACAAAAAAGTTGATGTAGAAAGTGGTAGCGATCGAGATGCATAACTTTCTTTGAAGTTTTCTACCTACTTTGGACTAATTTGAAAATGACACTCACTCCAATAGAATCTAATTTTGGATCTCAAATTTGACTAACAAAGTTTAACTACCGTAAATGAAATACAAAGAAAATGAAATATGTAACTATCATAGAGTAGAAGAATAAAGAGAATCATAATTGTTTTACTACTATAGGTTAGAAGTACAAAGAGTATGAAATATGTAACTATCATAAAGTAGAAAAATAAAGAGAATCATAATTGTTTTACTACTATAGGTTAGAAGTACAAAGAGAATTAAAAAAACTTAACTACCATTGAGTATTAGCATATAAAGAGTGACAAAATATTTAAGTGCTATAGGATTTAAGTGACAAATAAGAAAATCAATAGTGGCTAAACAATCAAAGAAACATAGTACCAATTTTGGGCTGCATAGTACCAAGTGTTTAATTTGATGTTCTTCAAATGGGTTGATTCCGAGACGATGTTCTTCAAATACTTCAATGCCAAACATCATTCCTGGAGATACTGGAGATATCCTTGCACAACCAAAGAGAGCTAGAAGAATAACATCCAAGTTTCTTCGAGACACAAAGTATCTTTCGCAAATTCAACAGATCAAATTCTAAAATAGACAACCATGCTTCTTAATAAGGTATCACCGCATTGTTTACGATTCAGACGTTAGCGTTGTGCTGATTCACAACGACTATGAAGATGATGGTTTTTGGTTTGGAATGCGATGAAGAAACTTTTATAGTGAAGAAGATCAAGAATGTTCTTTAGAATCTTTGCAGCAATAATCTCCAGTTTAGGAAAATGTACTGAATGACGACAACTCTACGCGTAAAATGTGTAATTCTAAGCATGCATCATTCTTTGATCCTTCATATGAGTCAAGAGCCAACTCCATCAATTTTATTTACTTCACACCTGATCTAAGTCGTCTTCCACGTTTTCAGTTCGAGATGTCGGGTTCGATAGCTATCGTGTCAACATCGAAGACGATGTTTCAGTGTACCAATCATATATACGCTACATTTTCACCATACTTAAATATGGTGTTGGACCTTAATGGAGCATATATTTGCTTTTATTATGTGCAGTTTGAATTGTGGATTAACTTCTGGTTTTCCATGAGTTCATTGGAGATGAAGCTGTCTGCCACCACAAGTAAAGATCTAGATGTTTTTATCGTTTTCCCTAGTGCCATTCAACACGTTGAAATTATCAGATATAGGTTTCAAAATAGAATTCACACACTACAAGAAAAAAAAAATTGGTTTGTGGTAGTTGTAAGGCACATTTGTGACGGCTATAACTGCCGTAAATGGATGATTGCGACCGTTCTCCAACCTTCGTAAATTTGTGTGTCGCGAGGCCAGTTTGCGACAATTCAGAAAACCGTTGTTCTAACTGCAATCGAAGACTCTAGGACCTAAAACCAATGTTTGAAATCTTGAAAACATTCTTTTAATGTTTTCCTCTTCTTCCATTTGAAAATTCATATTAGCTTGACGCCTCAACCATTGTCAAGGTGACATATATGAACTTGAGAAATAAATGATGTTGCTTCCAAGTTCTTTTCAATTGGACATTGATGAACAAGACAAATATTGAATCTCGAACTTCATCAATCTCTTCTTTTTTCTTTTCCTCATTCATATTCTTCTATTGCTTATCTTCTTCTGCCACAATAATGAATTCATCTTCAATCTTCAACTTCTCCACCATTTTCTCAAACTCAACGACTTGCTCATATAACCTCTCACATTGACTTTCAAATATTTCAATTAAAAACCATGTTATTCTTCATGAATTCAACTAAAACATCGTTAATGTGAAAATCTTTGTCATATGATTCGTTGGATAGAATTTTAGGAGGTAGAATTTATTCCCAATTGATCTTTTTCATATAACACTCGTCATATTATGCTTCTATGACCAATAGATCTTCATATTCTAATGGTGGGACATAGTAATCAAAACAAGTTCCATTCTTATGTCTTTCTCAGCAAAAGTCACACCTATGAGGCCCAATCTGATGGTGATTTTTAAAGTTATATCTCTCAAGATATGTCCCTCAATTATCCGTAATATAGCAAATATAAGACAAGTATCACACTCTTCATATTAATGGAATATCATCATTACAAACATCCATGCTCTACAGCGAATATTTATCTCAAACAAAGAAAAGACAAACCACTAGCACATGAGATTAGCAAGCTCAATAAATAAAAATAGAAAATAAAAAAAAATATTTTTTTAATTGAAAATAAAATAAAAACAAAATTTTTATTGCAGAGCAAAAAATTCCAATTAAGTAATTAAGTTATAACTCAATAGTAATATCGCGATCCCCGACAATGGCTCCAAAAACTTGATAACTTTTTAGCAAGTATATTGAATCGTCGCTAGTAATAATAAAATGGTAGTACCAAGTGTCGAACTCAAGGATTGCGTTTAACTACTAAGTTGTATTTAATTACTAAAATTGAACAAAAAGATTTATGAATCAATTGAAATAATATTTGAAATTAAAAATGGTAATAAAATTGATCCTTTATAATAAGAAAAATGTCAGGGATGAGTTTCACTTCGAATCCAACATTGGTTCCTAATTTAATCCTACTTACTAAATTCCTTTATTGAATTATTACGGAATTGTCTTTATTATTTTTTCCCTAATGTCTTAGTGACAAAACCTTTAATTCCAAAGTAACCCTTAATTTCTTAGTGGATTTAAGATTATAATTAAGCTTTATGGTACAATAATTCTCTTTTTAAACTACTGCCTTTGTAACAAATTTAATTGGTTTCATGACCTGCATCTATGTCTCGACTACAATATCATGAATTTCTCATCTCAAGCATTCGTAAAGTCCACTTCTATTTCAAAATATGAATCGTAGAACATTTTAAAGTTGATCAAGCAATAAAAAGCATTAAACAAATTGATGAGAAAAATAATTCAATAAACTTATTCATATAACTAGAAATCAAATCAGAAAAATAAAGGTTTCATCTTGTTACACTCATCCATAACAAATAGGATTTAGTTACTCATGACAAAGATAGAGATTAGAGAATAATTACTAGAAAGATTCAATGAATGATTCTTGATAAAACTGCTGCAATGATGTTAGAAATCGTTGTCTCTAAATTTCTCTACTAGGGCACAAGTCTTTAAACTTCCCAATAGTAAAAAAGATCCCTAAAAAGTGAGAAAATGTGTTTTAATGTGTTCTGTTGCGCACTGTGCGCCCTAAGCGCGCTTCTAGCGCACCTGGACAGAATCAGGATGTATAAATATTGTAGAAATGCGTCTCAGGCACACTTCAAGCGCACACCATCTTCTTTCTGACTTTTAGTGCATTTGTCTCATCTTTTGAGTTCGAAGTTTGGTCCAACGTCTTCATGAAAGTTGTAACTATGGATCGTAGCTTTCATTTGCACTTGATTTGACTCCAATTGGATATTTAGAACTCCAACTATGACTAAAATACTTCACATATGTCATGTTGATTTGTCACCAAAATTCAGCACTGTACTAAAACAAAAAAAAAATGCAAAATTACGAAAAATCTCTACTTAATCAAAGAAATAAGAACATAAATATTTCATTAAATCCAAGAACTAAAAT
Organism: Cicer arietinum; assembly: GCF_000331145.2. Taxonomy (NCBI): domain Eukaryota; kingdom Viridiplantae; phylum Streptophyta; class Magnoliopsida; order Fabales; family Fabaceae; genus Cicer; species Cicer arietinum. The sequence goes on from NC_021161.2 coordinate 35,093,822, forward strand.
CAACGTAATATATCAAATAATTCTTTAATTTAACTAATGATTGAAAATAAATAAAACTAAAATCAATAATTAATATATATATATATATATATATATTGAAGAGTCATCAATAAGTTTGTGAAACTCTTTGAATGTTATTGGGTTTAACATAAAGGTTCTTCTCTTTTCGAGAATTTTTTATAATACTACTGTGGGTATATAAATGAGGTACTTTTTATCGGAAGGAAGATTCAATTATTAAATGAAAGAAGTATAAAAAAAATTGATGTTATTTTCTTCTCTCATACGTTAGATACATTTAATGGTTTAATCTATTGTTGAGAGAGTGGAGAGAGTAGTGTAGACAATTGACTTGAAATGATCCAGACACAAATAATATACTAATGAAAACAATTTAACATTTTCGTTGAGTTAGGCATGTAGACCTGATCAAGAGATTTGCTATAGAGGCGATAAAGCATCAACCCTCAATTTTTTAAAGTAAAAATTTATTAAAAATAAAAAAACTACTGGAAGGACACAAGTCTAATTCAAAAAAGAAAAAAATTTAAAATAAAAAAGTGTTAAAATTTCTTCAAATGATGTAGATTTTATGTTTATTGGGCGAAAATCATATACTATAGTAACTTTTATTTTATTTTTCCTTCCCTTAAAAGTTATTCCCATAAAGGACAATTGATATAAAAGAGATATTTGAACAACAGTAGTAAGACTTTTCAATGTTGGTGATAAAATAAAAAAAATAAAAATTAATAATATAGTATTTTTACGTACATACTTTTTAATCAACTTATTTACCCTTGCGATATCTTTAATCAACCTATTCTATTGCCATCAGAATATTTTTCTTATGAAGGACAAACAATATATCTAACTAATAAAGAAATATTATTCTGCCAAAAAAGAATCTAAAGAAATTTTATATGATCTGAACAAATGCACTTCGATAATTACATGAACCCGTACTTGTTCAATCTTATTTGGTGACATTTTTTTAAATCTTAATATAATTTTATTTATAAACTATATACGATTTCCACCGTCTTGTATTTGGATGTTAAATTAAGCCAAATATATGTAATGTTTTTATGCATTTGTCCAGAACTGTTAAGAGTCCTGAAATATAAATATATATTGATCACATTATTTGATCGAAAATTTAAATATATCAAATATATTTGTTTTATTTAATTTTTTTTTTTTACATTTTAGAAAACATATATTTTTCTTATTTATTTAATTTTGTTCTTATAAATATCGACTTTTTATATTTAATTTATATAAAATAAAAATATAATTTTTAATCATTACAAAATTATTATATATATAGTTTTGAGTTTTTGCAGTTAAAACTACAAAAAACAATATCTGTTTTTAAATATACTTATAAAGCTTAAATTTTGTTTTATAAAATATGAGTTTAAAATTTAATTTTTAAATTAATATTTTTATTTTATTTTTTATCTTGAGTTTTTTTATATTTAAACAATTATAATTTTTTGTAAAATAATTTATTTATAAAAATTAATTGAAATTTTAAATGTTGTAGAACAATTAAATGTATCATTTCAATAATAATTGCTTGCACGATAATTTAATAAAAGACTAAAATTAAAATTTTATTTTAGTTAAACAAACTTAAAAAATTAAAATCTTATAAAGACGAAAAGATTCTTTAATTTTTTTATACCGAGGATAGATATATTTAGCAACATAGTAATGATTTCATTTTTCAAGTACACACATGTATATATAAAAAAATTATAGGGCTGTATGAACATAAGATATTATTAAAATGTAAATAAGTTATATTGAACTTTTTTTTACCTTAAAAAAAACAGTAAATTTTATCATATATAATTAATTTACATTCAGACAAAAATATTCAACTTAAATATTTGTCAATTAAAATAGAATTTAAATATAATAAGATTTAAGTATAAGTTACATTGAATTTTAATTATTAATATAAAATTGATTGGTACATTTAAAAATATATAAAATTATGAATGACAAAACTCGTGGATATGGATATATATGACTTTGAAGTAAGATGCTAATAACCTGTAGTGTAGACAACCCATGTGGAGAAAAATGCTAAAAGATTGGTAGCCTTGTCTAGTTTCATCGAACCAATTACTACTAGGTTGCCCTCATAACACGACCACACAAAAACAGAAAATAAACTCTTCTTAATAAAGCAAATATTTCATTATCACATCTATTGAAGCTTAGCATTTGCAATTTTTTAATGGGTCCATCTTTCGGTGTCTCTATGCATGCACATGCCATTTTTTACAAGATAAAATAATTTGTGGAATGTTTGGAAAGTGAGTTCTCATTTTGTATGGATCCTGATGTTCTTGTTAGGGCGATTAGACAATAAAAATCGATCAGATCACTAGTTTATTAAATATGTGGAACAGTGAAAAAAAAAATTAAAAAATTATTTTTGATAATAATTTCATTAAAAATTATTTATCTTGATTGTTTTGATTTTACCATGATATAGAACCGTCTAGATGTATTAATTATTTATATGTCATTAACTAAATTAAAAAGATGAACAATTTCTAAAGATAAAAGTTAAGTTTTAAAGACTTTTTAATTGAATTTCATGTATGTTAATGATTATATATGATTATACCATACGTCACATTATTTAAAATATCTCTATTATTATTTTTCAATTAAAAAATCAGAAAAAGGAACCAAAACTATTGATCTTTTAAATTGAATCCACAATGTTTAGCTCATTCCGGATGTTTAAGTCTCTTAAGAATCTACGATGTTTAGTCCATTCTGAATGTCGCGCTTCCCCGAACTCCCCAACATGTTTACGTTGTTTGGTAAGGAAAATATGTTCTAAGGGGAGTTGAAGAGTAGGTAGAGTGAGGTTTACCTAGCACCTTAAAGACTTTGGTTGTCAACGGTTTGATAACTTTGAGTAGCATACACTTGTAAAGTAGGGAAACGCCTATAGGTAAGGATGCTTCCACCTTTTAGTATAAGATGTATATGTTATACTTGATTAAATATATAGTATTTTGATTATAGTGTTTTGATTCTTGATTATTTGGTTACACTGTTTTGATTCTTGGGGCTTTGATTATGAGGTTTGACTCTTGGTGTTTATGTTATTATCTTGCAATAATGCATTGGGGTTTTTGATAAGATCCTGTTTGTCATGAATGATTTTACAGATCGATCTAGGTTGGAAATTTATAGATTGGAGTCAAAATCGTATTTTGTTGGAGAATGCGATAACAGGATCTACGAAACTCAGAATCCGACGATTCCAAAAAGAGGTGAAAGACGATGTTCCGAAACGCGGGTTAGGCTGTTGAATCACTGGAAAAGTATGTAGAACTCGAGATATGACCGCATATTACTGAACACGAAAATTGATAGGATTTGAGTATTAAGATTTGATGTATAGGAAACTCAAAATATTATTCAGCAAACGAATCAAGAACAAAATGACGCCACAACCTAGGGATTAATAAGCTAAAAAGAATGTCACAAGGATTAAAAACATTGATAAGTTCGAAGTGAATTCTTTCAAGAACTTTAGAGAGCAAAGCCTCACAAAAATAATATTCAAAATATGCCTCTCAATGAGGTTACAAATGCATATTTAAAGTAAGACTATATCTAAACCTAAATGGGTCATAAGTGACACCATTCTCTAGGCCCATATTAGGCTTATTTCATTTTTTTTTTCTTTCTAAAATAAACTAAATGTAAGGAAGTAAAGTATCTTCACTTACACATAACATAAACTAAATCTATAACAAAACTATTACAATTCAAAATCAAAACAAACTAAGAATTATTACAAATCAAATTAAAGTAAATAAAATTAATTCTAATTTATTAAAATATGGATCATCTTCATGCTCTTGAGGTTCTTATCATTCTCTCCGTCTTGAAGAAATTCGACCACGAATTTATGCTCCATTATATCATACATGAAGAAATAATCCAAATAAACGACTAGGTCATCATATTCACTTGGGTCAAATGAAAATTTGGAAAAGTCATCAAATGTGATAAGTTGGTGAAACATTTCACATATCTGGAATGGTGTCAATTTAGTTTAATGGAAATTCCTTACATTTAGTTTATTTTAGAATTTCCATTTACACTATCTTGGACTTCAATTCTTCATGAGTTGTACTTGCTTCAAATAAAGTGGTTATCAAGTTATTTAGAACCACATTTGCCTTCTTTGACCTTGCTCTTGTCATTGGAGTTCCAAGATCTTGAATATGCAAAACAAGTAGTGCAAAACTGGCAAGAAAAGTAGATAAGCTAGCGTTGATAGAGAAAGAGAAGATCAAAGAAAAGAAAGAAGAAGAGGAGAAACATTTGGGAGACAAAGGGCAAGAAATTGACTCCAACTATTTGTCTGATTTTCATAATTCTCTATCGCAAGTGCTTGAAGAAGTGTCTCCAAAAGAGGAATGTCATCAATATATTGACATTGAAAGCAAAGAGAAAGATTATGGTAAAATTGAAAGTCTCTTTAAACAAGAGAGTGAGGTGAACGAAGCAATGTTAGTGCTTAAAGGTGATTATTCAAAATAAACTAAATGTAAGAAAGTAAAGTATCTTCACTTACACATAACATAAACTAAATATATAATAAAACTATTACAATTCGAAATCCAAGCAACCTAAGAATATTACAAACCAAATTAAAATAAATAAAGTTCATCCTAATTTATTAAATTATGTATCATCTCATGCTCTTGAGGTCCTTACTTAATATAGTTGGTGTGGTGAAACTTAAAATGGTATGGTGAAATCATGTATGAATTTTGGTGAAATTATGTATGAATTTTGATGAAATATCATGAGATTTTTCAGTTGGACATTCACAAATTCTTGTGAGAATATTTGGTGGTGTGCTTTCAAGTGGACTTCACGATTTCCTTCAGGAAAGACCCTTGTTATGTATGTAATATTCCATAATCATGTGCACTGATATATATACATTGAATTATGGTGTTTTGACACATGGGTCATGTTTGATACCATGATAAATATGTACGTTATATTGTTGTTTATTATTTCATAATTTCTAAATGTTATTTATTAATTTTAGTTAATTTTAGTTGATGATTCTCTACTTTGTTGTGGATCGGGCTTAACACCCCAAATTAGTAGGAGCTATTTATACCAAGTGTGAGATGGCGATGAAGGTGCAACTTGATGTAGTTAGTTGGTTAGTAGTACCTTGTAGTTTTCATTTAACTATGGTATATTTCAATTAGGGTTCGTCAAGTTATCAACGTCGAACCCTTATTGTTATATTGCTTAACTTGATGTAATCTACTCTTGAAATAAAGAAGTTTGACTTTAGGAAGTTTTTTGCCTACTTTGTAAACGTGTGTCGATGATTTTTGTTAAAGGATTTTGAAAAAATATTTTATTTAAATATGTTTTTAGTCCTAATAAAATTTTAACTTTTCAATTTTAGTCCCTATAAAGTAAAAATATAACATTTAGTCCATAAAAAATTATAATGCATGTTGTTTTAGTCTCTGTTGTTAAACAAACATATATTTTGAATAAATTTTTTTCAAACATATTTACAAAATTATAAAAGGTTTGTTAAAAAAAATGAGCTATCAAATTTGATTTCTAAATCTATCTTTTCATTACTTTTATCTTGAATTTTTTATATTTAAAAAAATATATTTAATTCATCTTAACTTAAATAATTCTAAATTTTAATGATTATTTTTATAATATTCTAAACATGTTTGAAAAACTCATTCTAAATTTTTAAGGTTGAAGGACTATTTAACATGATTCAGTTGAGCAGAGACTAAAACTGTTTGTTAAATAATTTTACAGGGACTAAAAATTGTAATTTTATTTTACATAAACTAAAAGTAAAATATTCGAGTTTTAAAAGAATTAAAATATATTTAACCCAAAAAATTACTTTGAAAATTGGCGTGTTATACAATGCTTAGTTTGTTAAATCTTCATTTTAGAATCTTTTCCTAAGGCAACCAAATGACATTTTTTAGCTTTCCAGTCATACTAGATTTTTTTGTCCAAATCAGTTCAATCTGTTTTTGGTTTGTCAATTACAATCCCTTTAGAGACTATTGTTGGAACATAAAGAACGTTTTCAACCGCTTTCCAAACATTCAAATCCTAACAATTGATATGAATTTTCATCTACTATTCCCAATACGGATAACCTTCACCTTTATAGTCAGATGCTATATTATACATGCAATCTTTGGATAATCTTCTTTAGTTTGGTTTAGTTTTTTTATCCATCGAATTATTGCATTTGGAATTTCTTGATTTGCAAGAATAGAGCATTTTAGTGTTGAAAATGAGGTTGAATGTGTTGGAATCAAATTGATTTTTCACTTATAGTTTTGATATTAACAAAAATATTTTACGAGAACAATAAATTTTGATTAATGGCTTCATAAAAGTATGCAAAAATTTGAAGAAGAAAATAAGACGAAGGTAATAGAGGAAGAAAATCAGACGAAGGTACCAGAGGAAAAACACCATACAAAGTGACTAAAGAAATTGACCAGAAGATGATATCAGAGGAACACATAGTATACGCATCTGCCTCTGAACATATGGCTCTGAAAGTAACGTGCCTCTGAAGGTTACGAAGATTGCCTATGAAGTCTGGGTCTGATGATTGGGCCTGAAGACTAGGTCTAATAACTGGTTCTGAAGACTGCATAAAAAATCACTTGGAAACTGAGTCTGAAGACTGCCTCTAAAGACTATTTAAAGACTGCATTTGAAGTATGCCTCTAAAACCCTTGCATGTCTCCAATGTGCACAAACTTAGCATGCATCTAAAGAGTTGATATCAAAGTATATTTAACTCTAAAGAGATTGTTCAAATCATAACTTCAAAGCTCTGAATCCTTTGATCAAAATGGTGGAGTAGACTCCAAATGATGCCTCTTCTATGTAGCCTCTGATGTTGCATTAACTCAAAAGTTTCAACAACGTGAGTTTCCCAATGCCACTAATTCTAAGTTATACAATTCTTTCTTTGACTATCATTATTCAAGAAACACAACATGTCACTCCAACAAGAAATTTAATGCCTCTGATGGAAAGTCAACGTCTGATATTGAAAGAATTAAGTATGAAAAGAAGGCTTAGCCGAATCAAAAAACTTATCAACAAGAAGATATGAATTATTTACAAGAAGATTTGATCAAGATTGATCACAAGAAGATTTGAAATATTTACTAGAAGATTTGATCAAGATTTATCTATAAGAAGATATGAGTTATTTACAAGAAGATTTGATCAAGATTTATCACAAGAAGATATGAATTATTTATAAGAAGATTTGATCAAGATTTATCTACAAGAAGATATGAAATTTTTACAAGAAGATATGATCAAAAATTGTTTACAAGAAGAAACACTCACAAGAAGATACATTTATTATTTCCAAATATATGATACAGATTTTGCAAGGACAAAGGAGAACCCCTAACTTATTCTATAAATAAATACACAAGGCTAAAGAAGAACATAAGTGAACTCACAAGCAGAAAATTTGTAAGTCATTAGAGTCATAAGGTTAAGGCCTAGAGAAACAATTGCTCAAAAGAAATATTTTCTAAGTGTTTTCTAGTGTGAGAGTCATTATTACAATCAACTTATTAGAAGAAAATCATTTTCTTCCAAACTCTATTAACCCAGCATGATAGTGGCTTTCGTGTTCCTCAAGCAATCTGTAGGTTTTGAGGTTGTGTTGAGAAGACTTGGCTTGCTGAGTCAAGGTGTTTGTGATCCTAAATTTTTTTGTAGGTGTTAGGTTGCTTTGAGAAGATTGGCTTGTAGGGTCATGTGTTGTGTAATTCAAATTTTGAATCACTAGATTAAATCCTTCTGAGTGAGGAAACTGAACGTAGTTACCAAGTTGGTGGTGAACCAGAATAAATTCTTGTGTCACTTTAATTCTGCAATTCTCATTTTACTTATGTCTCTGATTACTTAGCTCGATTGCTACTACTTTTATTCTAAGTAAGTAACCAAACATGAACTAGTTTAAAATAAATTAGTAAAAAGAATTAAATTAGACAAACACAATTCAACCCACATTCTTGTGTTTGCACCTTTAGAATGATATACTTAAAGTTAGAGATATTTTGAAAGCAATTTGTATGCAAACATGAAGGTAGTATGAACTATGGGTAGGGTGTGTTAGCTGACACACCCATGCTTCTTGTTTTGCTAAGTATGGGAAGAAACACAGTCAAGGTGTGGTAGCTTCCAAACCCATGCTTCGTGACAAGATTAGGGTTTTTACATTTTATTATGAAACACAACCAATGTGTGGCATTTGGCAGATGAGTGTTTTGTAAGTTGAAGCCCATTTTCTTATCATAAATAGGACTTAAAAATAAAGTCCCCCCCCCGTTCCTTATATAATTTCCCAATTTAATTTTTTTTTAATCTATTTTATGGATTCTTCTTCTACCATGTTTGAGTAGATTTATTGTTTCTAGGATTGGACATAACCTTTGTTACATTGACGATGATAGATTGATTGTTCTTTTGTTAATTATTAAATTACTTTTGATTTAATTTTCTATTGAACATTCAACTTATATAAATTTGTTGGATCCCTTATTTGCATAATCATAAGTATTAGGGGAAGGACTGATAAGTGGACCTTAATATAGAGGAATTGAACTAGAGACTTAAAACACGAGAGAAGGTTTGGTGTTTCTAAGAATCAACAAACTGGCTCAAAACTTAAGGGGTTCAATATAAATATAGTTACCACGAGAGTAGGAGTTGGTTTAAATACCACTATTCTTGTATCCCAGGAGATAACATTAATTATATTAAGATAATTAGAAAGAGATTCAATCTTTAAAAAAGGACAATCAATGTAGACTCATTAGTTAAAATTGGCAACTTCAACCCCTTAAATCGTCAAGATATAATAAAAATCATATTTAGTTTCTTGTCTTTTATTTCATTATTACAATTTACAACTCTCTTTATCAAAATTATTTTTTGGTTTAATTTAATTAAATTATAATTAATTGATATTTTAAACATAGTCCCCTTAGATTCGAAATTTTTATTACATAGTGAAAAATATATGCTAGCAGATTTCTCGAACTAATTAGACTAATAAACTAAGAGACCAGTCTACCGATACCTCTTGTTATATTGTTGGGAAAAAACCAGAGATAATTAGCGATAATTATCTCAATAATGCGGAATATTTTTCCCCCACCTGTGCAGATAAATGGCCAAACAGAAAACACAATTCCAATAGCAATAATAATTGGCAGAAAATTAAATATGAGACAAACACAATTTTAACGTGGAAAACTTCCCTCAAATTGAGAGAATAAAAACCACGGGACCTAGTCCAGTAAAAACATCCACTATAATAATTAATGGGTACACCAAGAGTCTTCTTAATAACAATAGGGAATATCAATCAACAATAACAACCCTATAACAACCTTATAACAACCTTCCACTGAAGTGAGTATGCCAAAGTAACTCTTATAGAAGATAAAACTATTCAAATTATATATTAAAATAACAAACTCAGTGGTAGGAATAACATACTAAATTTGTAGATCAAACGGAGCAAGTTTGCTACACACCTGTTACCACCACTGGAACCAAACCCTTATTTTTCTTCTCTGGCAACCGTTCTTCTTCCATTGTCTTTCTGTGTATCTTCTTAGGGATTTCTAAATCATTTTTATTAACTTCAAGTGGGCCAAGCCCATTAAAATCTTTTTTTTCTTTTTATTTTTATTTCAATAATAATAATAATACTAGTAAAATTGGTGGGTTCCACTTGGGGAGTGAGCCCACCCAACAAATCTTCCCCTCACGACTCAAGTTGGAAGGTACTGCTCAACCATGTCAGCTTTCTTTCTGCAACATATCATCTTCGACACAAGCAAGGTATTCGTCATCATATCTAGACCATTCTCATCAGTATGAATCTTCTCAATTAAAAATGACTTCATTTCCAGTGCATCTCATATCCAATGATATCGCACTTCATTATGCTTCGACTGTGCATGAAAAGTTGGATTCTTGCTGAGATGGATCGCACTCTGACTGTCACAGAATAACACAAACTTGTCTTGCTTGAGGCCTAACTCATGTAGGAATTTCTTCATCCACAAGAGTTCTTTGGAAGTTTCAGTTGATGCAATGTACTCAGCTTCAGTATTAGATAAAGCAACACACTTTTGTAGTTTTGATTGCCAAGACACAGCTCCCCCTGCAAAAGTCATCATATAACCAGAAGTAGATTTTCTAGAATCAAGATCACTTGCCATATATGCATCTGTGTAGCCATCCAACACAAGTTCACCACCTCCATAGCATAAACACACTTTGGAAGTGCCTCTGAGGTATCTGAGAATCCACTTCACTGTTTGCCAATGATCTTTACCAAGATTAGAGAGAAATCGACTAACAACTCCAACTGCATTAGCAATATCTGGCCTTGTGCATACCATAGCATACATCAAACTACCAACTGCGGATGCATAAGAAACCTTCTTCATCTCTTCTTTGTCTTTCTCACTTGTAGGACATTTATCAGAATTCAATTTAAAATGAGTAGCAAGTGGAGTACTAACAGGTTTGCAATTGCTCATGTTAAACCTCTCTAACACTTTCTCAATATAATTGTGTTGAGACAACCACAATTTATTATTCTTCCTGTCACGAGTAATTCTCATACCCAGAATTTGCTTTTCAAGACCTAAGTCTTTCATTGCAAAAGACTTGTTCAAATCTTTCTTTAAAGATTGAATCTTCTTAGTGTCATGACCAACAATCAACATGACATCCACATATAATAAGAGAATAATATAATCACCATCAGAGAATTTCTTGATAAACACACAATGGTCAGAAGTAGTTTTACTATACCCATGTTTCTCCATGAAAGAATCAAATTTCTTGTACCATTGTCGAGGTGCTTGCTTGAGCCCATACAAACTTTTCTTTAATTTGCACACAAGATGCTCTTTACCTTTGACTTCGAAACCCTCTGGTTGCTCCATATAGATCTCTTCCTCCAAATCACCATGAAGGAATGCAGTTTTCACATCAAGTTGTTCAACTTCTAGGTTCAAACTAGCTGCTAACCCAAGCACAACTCGGATAGAGGACATCTTCACCACAGGTGAAAAAATTTCATCAAAGTCAATACCTTTTCTCTGATTAAAACATTTCACAACCAATCTTGCTTTGTATCTTGGTTGAGAACTATTCTCTTCTGCCTTTATCTTGTATACTCATTTGTTCTTGAGTGCTTTTCTACCATTAGGCAACTTTACGAAATCAAATGTTTGATTCTCATGCAAGGAATTCATCTCTTCTTGCATGGCCTTTAACCACTTTTATTTATCAACATTTGTAATAGCTTCTTGATAATACTCTGGCTCTCCACTATCAGCGATCATCACATACTCATGTGGATGATATCTTTGAGAAGGTTGACGTTCTCTAGTAGATCTTCTCAACTCAAACTCGGCTGGTAGCTCAATTGGAACCTGCTCATCATGGTGAGGCACATGATCATCAGTTACATTCTCATTATGTATATCTCCCCCATCAACAAAGGTTTCTGTATGGGGCTTAGGCGCAACATTTTCAATGTAACTTTTGGAATTTGGTTTCTGTTTTTCAGCTTTATCAAAATCTTCAATAGTCTGGTCTTCAAGAAATATCACATATCGGCTTCTGATAATTTTCTTGTCAACCGGATCCCACAATCTATAACCAAATTCTTCATCACCATAACCGAAGAATATACACTATTTGGATTTACTATCAAGCTTGGACCTCTCATCTCTTGGAACATGAACAAAACATCTGCAACCAAAAACTCTCAAATGACGGTAAGAGACATCTTTCCCTGTCCACACTCTATTTGGAACATCACCATCAAGTGGAATAGAAGGAGAAAGATTGATCAAATCCACTGCAGTTTTCATTGCTTCACCCCAAAAGGATTTCGATAATTTTGCATGAGAGAGCATACATCTGATTCTATCATTAATCGTACGATTCATTCTTTCTGCAACACCATTATGTTGAGCTGTCTTTGGAACTGATTTCTCAAACCTGATTACATGTTCTCTACAATACTCTTCAAATGGACCTCTGTATTCGCCACCATTATCTGATCGAACACATTTCAATTTCCTTCCCATTTCTCTTTCAAAACTTGCATGAAAGTGCTTGAAGACTCCAAATACCTGGTCTTTAGATTTCAAAGGAAATGCCCACACTTTTCTAGAGTGGTCGTCAATAAAAGTAACAAAATATGATGCACCACCAAGAGATTTACTATCCATCATACAAACATCAGTATGAACTAAATCAAGAATATTTTGCCTCCTATGAGGGCCAGTATCATGAAAAGAAACTCTATGTTGTTTTCCAGCAAAATAATGAGTGCAACTTTTTAAAGACGTACCTTTCACAGGAAGAAAGTTTTTCTTCGCAAGTATGTTGAGTCATTTCTCACTCAAATGGCCGAGGCGCATATGCCATAAATCAGAAGATGCATCTTCAACTGCATTCACTTATTCCTTGCATAACTTCGTAGGCATCCTATAAAGAGAAGTGGAACTTTGCTCCTTTGCAACCACTAGGGACCCTTTGGTGATTTTACATATACCACCACCACCAAAGTAAGTGTGATAACCCTCAATATCCAAGGCTTTCACCGAAATCAAATTGAGACGAATATTAGGTACATGTCTAACATTCTTCAATTGAAGCTTGCAATTAATCCCAGTTTCAACCCAAACATCTCCCATACCGATAATTTTACATACTCCTTCATCTCCCATTTTTACCATACCAAAATCACCAGCACTGTAAGATGAGAAGAAATCACGCCTAGGAGTAACATGATATGAGGCACCCGAATCAATAATCCAAGTTGAATCCTAACATGCAAGGTTTATGGAATTATCATCACAAACAATGTAGACATTATTAACAGATGCAACTGTTGTTGTATCTTTATCATTTTTCTTCTCTTTGTCTTCATCTCTTTCCCTTGATTGATCTCTCTTAAGGAACCTGCAATTTCTTTTTATGTGACCCGCTTTGCCACAATGATAGCATATCACTTCCTTTCTAGTCCTCGACTTGCTTCTTGACTTGCTACGACTTTCAGAGTTGTCGCGTCTATGGAAGTTTCTAGATTGACTTCTCCCCCGTGTTTCTGTAACTAGTGCTTCTGACTTTGAGGAAGAACCAATCAAACCACGTTCCTTTCTTCGAGCTTCTTCATTCAACATGCTCTCTTTAATTGTTGACATTTTCAACTTTCCACTTGGAGCTGAATTGGTCAACGTCACAACAAGGACTTCGCAATTATCAGGCAAGGAACTCAACAATAACAACGCTTGCAACTCATCATCTAATTTAATTTCTCCAGTTGTCAAATGATTTACTGTATTCTGAAAAATACTCATATGCTCTGCCATTGAATCCCCATATTTGTATGTCATATTCACCAGCTTCCGAATCAAGAATGCTTTATTTTGCACATTCTTTCGTTCATACAACTCTTTTAATTTTTCCCACATCTTGTTAGCTTCTATTTCAGTTTCAATATGTGGATACACACTAAGATCCAACCACTGCCTGATCAACGCCACTGCCTTTCTATTCATCTTCTTCCAGTCAGCGTCAGATTTATCTGCGGGTTTAGCAGTGTCACCCTCAATAGGATCGTACAAATCTTTACTGTATAACATGTCTTCCATGAGAGTCTTCCAAAGTGTATAATTAGAAGAGTTGAGTTTAATCATATTGGGACCTTTATTTTCCTCCTCCATTTAAATACACAAATCAAATAACCGAGCTCTAGATACCACTTTGTTGGGAAAAAACTAGAGATAATTGGCGATAATTATCTCAATAATGCGAAATATTTTTTCCCCCACCTGTGCAGATAAATGGCCAAACAGAAAATACAATTCCAAGAGCAATAATAATTGGCAGAAAATTAAATATGAGACAAACACAATTTTAACGTGGAAAACTTCCCTCAAATTGAGAGAATAAAAACCACGGGACCTAGTCTAGTAAAAACTTCCACTATAATAATTAATGGGTACACCAAGAGTCTTCCTAATAACAATAGGGAATATCAATCAACAATAACAACCCTATAACAACCTTATAACAACCTTCCACTAAAGTGGGTATGCCAAAGTAACTCTCAGAGAAGATAAAACTACTCAAAGTATAATTAAAATAACAAACTCATTGGTCGGAATAACATACTAAAATTGTAGATCAAACGGAGCAAGTTTGTTACACACCTGTTACCACCACTGGAACCAAACCCTTATTTTTCTTCTCTGGCAACCGTTCTTCTTCCGTTGTCTTTCTCTGTATCTTCTTAGGGATTTCTAAATCCCTTTTATTACCTTCAAGTGGGCCAAGCCCATTAATTTTTTTTTCTTTTTCTTTTTATTTCAATAATAATAATAATACTAGTAAAATTGGTGGGTTCCACTTGGGGAGTGAGCCCACCCAACATATATTACCCTTGAATAGAGTTATATTCTAAAATGATGGTTCAAATGAGTTTAGCAACTTGAATCGAACAAAACGTGAAAAAAAGAAAATTCTAATGAGAAATTCACCCTGATTTAGGATCGATAGATTTAGAAAAAATAAAATTGATTGATTTCTTAATTAAATATGAGAACATAAGTTCAAATTTTGATGCATTCGATTTAACCAATGAATTATATTCTAAATAGATTATCAAAAACAAGTTGTGTATAAAATTCGTAACAATTTTTTTACAATGTCCAAACACTAAGAAAATAGAAAAATGTAATTAACTTACATAATTAAAAAGATGAGAAAAAAGGAGGATGACACTAAGATTTTTATATTAGTATGTTTATTCATCTTCTCTGTGTAGAGTAAATCTGGTCCTGAATCAACATGAATAATAATTTCTTCCTTTGGTTTACAATATGAACGTTTTCAAATATCTATCAACAATTGATTTACAACGCATGTACGATGCAACTCCTTTCTTCCTTAAACATCCCATAACTAGATTTTTGAAACACCATTCCAAAACTCTGAACTTGAACCCTCAAATCAAAGCCACCTATTCAATCTTAAAAACCTCTAAAACCCTAGAGTTATCGTCAACTAATACCTTAATTTTCTTTTAATTATATCAGTGTGCGACTAATTGAACCTTAATTGATTAGAACTGGAACAATCATTCCAAGAATCTGTAAGTCGATTCACAAGTAACTGAAAAACCAAGATATGAAAGTTGTGTTGCATGAGTCGACTTATTTATGTATAAGTTGATTATTTCAAATATCAGGAAGTTTCATAAATCAATTAACATAGTCGTGGAATTAACTAATGTTATGTTAGTTTCCTAAATCAAGTCCGGGTCATGTGTATGTCGATTCATGCATATCATAAGTCAGTTCATGGTTTCAAAATTGACTTAAAACAAGTTTGCATTGCATTTCATTTCATAACTTTTGAAAATGATTTTAACATGCACCTCATGTGATCAAGATTAAATAGTGTTTTCAAAAGGGTTTTTTTAATTCAAAACCTTTAATGGATATTAAGACTTAGGATATCAACAAAAACAAACAAAACCATTAGACGATAACTATTTTTAACATTCTTCAAAACACTAAGTCTAAACAAAGGAAGCATGTTAGTTAAAAATGTGTTAAAAAATAATACCCAAGTTATTTATCATGTTTACTCCTCTTTATCATCTAGTTTTTGAGTCACCATTTATCTTGAAAATATGTGTAAAATTGGTTGTAAATATATATTATTCAAACATAGAAAAATCACAATTCAAAAATAGTTCAACCCAAAAATTGTTACACTAATCAGAGATTACTTTATACATTCCAAAAATTATTGGTCAATTAACATACTAAAAAACCAATAGAAATAAAAATATTATGTTCTGTGTTGGCAACAAGCCAATTACTTTATTTCTTCCTCGTGACAATTGCTTTATTTTCTGCCATATCATCATCTACCAACACACACACAATATGTGAGCATCTATAGGAGAATCAAACGAATGTCAATCAACAACATGAAGAAGTAATCAAGTAGAGTAAAATAAATTAAATGCTCATTAAGCATCATAACATATAACTCATAATAAAATAAACAAATACATGATAGCTTAGTAAGAATCCTAGTGATCAACCACTTCACATTGGATCCATCTATGATCTATCTCTTGGTTGATATGGGAAGAGAAATCATCTGCTACCCAACAAACAAAAATGTGTAGTCATAATGATTTTGTATTCCACATAATGCCTCAGTGGTGTCCTGCCTTTGTGTAAGACCTTCTTACTCATAAGGCTCCTAAGATCTCCTCGATTGTCCATCACCAATTCTTTCATGACAAAACTCCCCAACATGTATAAATGTAACACATAACATGCAAGGTATACTAATCATCATCAACAATCAATGTCCAACCATACTTATACAATATTTATGGCTAAGCATACCATGACAAATTAACGTTCATTATTATCATCATATCAACAATATTTAACCTTATTAACATAATGCTAAGTCATTAACCTATTCTTATTACCTAATCTTATGTAAGAGTTAATTGATTTTGAATTCATCCTTATTCACTAACCTTGTCGATTAACCTGACCTTAAACTAATAATTCATTAACTTATAACTTGGTTGAATTCAATCTATTACTTCCTAATTTAACCATTTTATAAATTAAGATTCCCTATCTAATCGATTAACTAAGACCTATTAATCCATGATTCCTGACTGATACATGGTTTAAGTCCTAAATGCATTTCTAATTGATTATATAAATTTTACTAATTGAATATTACTTAACCGGGACATTTGTTAGTTCTAAAAGGGTCCTAATTGATTGCCAAACTCTAATTAATCGATTTTTTTTAATCTTATTTTAACTTAATCAATTATATCATTACCTGATTAATCTAAATTATCTATAAACTAATCAATTAAACCTATAACATCATTGATTATTATACCGATAAACATGACATAATGAAACTTTATCTTATGTAAAGACATTCTAAACAACAATTTCTGTCGTTCATCATCATCAAACATACTAACAGATAAATATCACGAAATTTAGTAACACATCGTCACATTTATCAAACATAAACATATCATCATAAAAGTATCAAAATTAATATAAAAGGCAACACAATCATAAGAGATGGTCTAAAACACATAACACTTACTCTAATCCATTGATCACACAACGGTTCTAAATAATTCAATGGTTGTTTCAGACATTCTGATCGTAAGACATTCCTATTAAATAAACCTACTAAATATGTATCTAAAGTCATAGACGCCTTTGTACCTTAATCAATGAATTGCAGATTACCAACTTAGTTCTATATAAAGTTTGAGATTAATTAACTAATGGAAAAAAATTCTGATTAGTAATAAAATATTATGGTTAGAAGCTCTTCGAATTATCGGTCACACAACAACAAATGAACAAAATCGATTTAGACTTGTTAAAGTTGTGAGTTATAAAAATTTATGAGACATTTAAATTTACTAATATGAAAATAATCGAATGTATGAAATTATATTATTATTATTATATATAGATAATTTAAGTGATGAGATGATGGTTATGCTAAACTAAAAAAAAATCTATTATTTTTTACTTTTGATCAAGTAACCTAATCATCATCCATTTAACAATATGGCCCATGACAACAGATGAACTATGAGGAACCAAAAAACTAATAAAAATTAATTTGAGACTAAATCTAGAATATTTCAATTTTATAAAGATAAAAAACTTAACTAACAAAAAAAAAAAATGATACACTTTTCAATAACGAAAGACAAGGATAAAGTGGTAATTGCAAAAATAAAAAATGATTTCTCATAATAGAAGCAATCTGCTTAATTCCTCTCGATATTTTTGGTTGCACCAATCAAATGAAAGTTGCTATCTCTTCGCTCCTTTTCTCTTCAATTTATTATTTTCCATGTACCAAATATGCCTTAATGACTTTAAAAAAATATTTCTTAATTTCATAGGTGATGTTTAGAGTAGATAAATGTTTCCAATGGTCTATGGCGGTAAATGTTCAAAATATCTAAAATTCTAACAACAATCAATAATTCTTCTTGGAAGTAGAGATTCATAGTAATACTCGTTCTTGTTACTGAGTTGGTAAGTATAAATTTGATAATTAAAAAAAAAAAAAAACAAGAAAAATTATAATATCTCAAAATTAAATATATGTGTTTCTTTTTGTTTTTATCGAATCAACATCCATCATTATATCATTGTTTTAATCATAAGAGTATAAATAATCGATAATTCTTATTTAAAGTGACGATAACTATTATTGACTGTCAAAATTATGAGTAATTTTTTAACATCGATTCACTATAGAATATATTGGGAATTTATCCGCATGATAATTTTTTGGTTCATATGTTTCAAATTATCATTTCTATCTTTTAAGTCAGTAATTATTTACGAGTTAAAATTGAAGGGTTTATCGGACCTACAACATTAATTTCTTTTTGTTTTTAATTGTAATTTAATACTGGCCAAACAAAATTTGACTACATAGGAAAGCAACCTATGTAGAGATATAGCTAAAAGCAAGATGATGATTTGATGCATAGGAGCCTATGCACGACAATGAATTTGAAGGTTCTACATAGGAGGTTGGAGGAGAGAGGATGAAAGGATTTTAAGAGGAGAAAAATAGAGAGAAACTTTTTATCTTATTAAAAAAAGTAGTTTTCGTATAAAATATGGTAAGAAAATGTATATGAATTTATATTTTTACTTTTAAGAGTATTATAACAATATTAAAATAATTTGAAGAATATATCTAAGTGATACACTATCCAAAGAAATGGTTAATTTGTCACTCTTCATTGGCAACACACATATATTTTGAATAATTGAAAAATATGAAAGTTGTAATAAGTAAGGCAAAAGTCACAATAAAATAACATCAATTCTTAATGGATACACTTATTGTTTTGTCTAGTGGCTACACTAATTACATTGTCTATAGTTATTGAAAATATGATTACAATAGTAACACAAGAAATTCAAGGTAAATTAAGATTTACTTCTTCTACACCATCAAATTGCTTCTACACCTCCTTTTGTGTTCCACTTGGTACCACTCATTGTTCATGAATCATTCTATTATTTATTTTTATTTAAATTAACAAAATAAAAAACTCTAGTCCACTAATTCTAATCATGTTATCAACTTTAAGCCCATTTTTTCACCATGAAAAAGTTGATTTTTGTTTTTGAGTGTAAAAGATAAATTGTAGATAATTCTCTAAATTTCTAACGAATCCAAGATCACGTCAATTGGACATCTAGAGCTCCAAATATAGTCGGAACAAATAATTTATCACCTATGAAAATGACATTATTGTTAGAACTAAGTTGGTTTGAAGAACTATTTCTCTTACTTGTTTTGATGATAACAATATTATTTTGTGGGAATAATTTAATGCACTAATGTTCCATTTTAGTGTGCAATTTTCATAACATATTATTCTATATGAGTTCATGTTGCATCCTTTGATGTTTGATCTAAGTTAAAAGAACACTGAGACTCCGCTTTTGATTTTCGTATTCTAAATTTGACGAACGCGCTCTGAAACGCGCCTTTGGTGACTTTGCCAGTGATTGTTTGTCTCTAATAATCACAACAAACATTTGATCTCTGTGCATCTGAGTATTGCAACAACCATTTGATCGTGTGACTCTAATAATAGTCAACACTCTAAATAGTCAACGCTATGATAAACCAACATTCTAAAAAGTCAATGCTCTAAGGAAAACAAAGCTTTTGCCCATCATCTGTTGAATACCCTGAAGGTCTATGCGACACTCTCTAATAATAATATCTTCTTCTCTTTCTGTCTCCATATCAAAATTCGCATAATCAATTTCAAGGATATTTTTAACAAGGTTTAATTGATTTCTTGCAATGAAGATCCTTAAAATCTCTATAAAAGAACGCTAAACTTTCATTGAAAAGTACAAGCAACAACGTACCATAATAAGTACTATACAACTGTTTGAGCACTCTTGCTCTTTACCTTTTGTCTTGTCCAAGTACTGAGAAATATTTTCTAAGAGTATAAAATAGTAAACACCCTCTTTTGCGAGTATTCAGAAAACTCTTACACGTGTTATTTGGTAACCTACCACAATAGTGGCTGCATCCTTCAATAGCTTGACTGTACGAAACTAGAAGGTTGATAAGACTTGAACATAGTTAGTTTGACTAGTAGTTGTTTAGTTGAAGTGTAATTCAGTTGGTAAATTAGTGGATTAAATCTTTCAGGTTGAAGGAACTGAACGTAGCTACTGTGTTAATATAGTGAACCACGATAAATCGATCGTGTCACTATCTTTTGATTTCATCTTTGTTTTCATCGTTTTATGATAAAACTATTTTAAAGTAAAACAATTTAAACTTTATTTTCTTGTATTTCTCGTTCTACAATTATTAATCAATATTAATTTGGTTATTTTTATCCTATTCACGAATAAATTTTGTTTTTAAAGGGAGAACATGAGATCTCATCACTAAGCCCTCTAAATTACTCATCCAATTAAATTTTTTGATATCACCAAAATTAGGAAGATTGTGTATTATGAAGAAAAACCAAATCCTCAAAACACTATTTCTATAACTCTTCATTTCTTTTATTTTCTCCTTCATTTATTTTAAAAATCATCCCCTCTACTTCTTGCATAAACTCCCAAATATAAACCAAAGAGTTTTTTTCGAACATTAAAAGCTTTAGAAATCGAAGCAAATAAACATAGGACGTCTGACACGATTATCACCCTACCCATGTTGACACCACAAGTCCAAATTGACAAACCACGTATTAAAATATATTATAATAAGCAAAAACAAAGAAATTTAAACAAAACAACAAAAGGCAATCCAAATCACTGATGAAAGAAATTAGGACAAATAAAATCAATAATACCATTCCACCACTAAAAGAAATCATTTTGCAAACAGTTGCACCTTCTAGTATGCAGCCTACAAAGAACCATATTAGATGTTTAAAAGATAGCACCAAGTATGATGAGTCGCATTTTAACCAAATATTAGTCCAAATTTTTTGAGAAGCTACTTGAATCATTGGTCCATATTTTTTTTAATACTAACGAGTTTTTGAAAAGTCAAATTGCCCAAATAACATTAAAGATTGTAGATGTTATAACTTCTCAAATAAGAGAGCTCCAATTTCTGCTGCAAATAAAAAAGATAGAATTTGGGAGTCAAAAAGAAAAGAAAAGAGTGAATCTAAAAAAATGACGATGAAATAATATCAATGTCACATTCTTGATAACAAATTTGACGATGAAACTTTGTTATCTTAAAGATAAATTTACAAGTAATTATAAGTGTTCATGGACTGATTATGGACAAATTAGTTCGTGAAATATTTAAATTTTATAGAAAATTGGTCTACGTTGTGATGACATTGATGTGATATTAACGTGGAGGGTCAAATACTCAATTAAGATGTCACATGATAATATCTAACGGCAAAACTTTACATATAACCTATTTTGGTAACTACTTTACAATTTCAAGTATGTATTTGTCAATTTACAAAATTTATGGATTAATTTGACCGACACCTAAAATTTCAAAAATTGTTTATTCACTCAAAAATTATTGGTGTATTTACTATTACCATGAATGCAAATTCAAGAATAACAATACTGAGAGACCTTACCAAATACTAATGTATTTATCATTATCATAAATAAAAAGTGAAAGACAATAAAATTAAGAGTGGTGCATGTGATATTAATTAGATAATACAATTAAAAAATATAAATAACTTCATCTTTAACTTCATCTTTTTACAAACTTCATCTCAAAGTGTCAATTAAAAAATATAAATAACTTCATCCTAACTTCATCTTTTACAAATAGATCAATTACTTCAGCTGGAATGAAATGTTTTCTAACTTTCATTTTTCTTTTCAAAAAAAAGTTATTTTATTTACAAATTGTCTTTAAATTTTAATTTTTTATTAAATTTAAATTTACATGTTATATTGATACACTTTTATGAATTATGCCTTATGTAAGAACTAGATTGGTTTAGATATAAATATCTATTATTAATGTTTTGCAATAACAAAGAAGTAAAATAGTTGTCCGTTAATTAGTTACTTTAAATGTGTCGGTTAAAATGCTAAATATGAATCTAGGTTATTAACTATATATACTATAGTAACAAGCATTTGCGACTTAGTAATACTTATTCATGTTATTTTCATTAGAAGAATCATTGTAAAGGTTATTAACTAACGATCAATTAAGTATATTTTCTAGTGTGAGTAAGTCATAACTTAAAAAGAATAATATTGATAAAAAAAATCATGATTATGGGATGAGGCATATATATATTGGTTCAATAGAATAGGTATTGATGTTGAAAATACATATAATTTTGCATAAATATCCGAGTCTAATGACAAAGAGAAGCAAATAATGACCAAGGAAATAAAAGCGTAAATATCCAAGTCTAAATGTGATCATTTGTATATAAAGAGTTGTTTTCTTTAAAAGAGATAAAATAGAAAAGACATGTTCTGAAATGACAATATCAATTATAAAGAAGGGGAGTTTGAATTGTAATTTCCCCTTTTTAAAATAATTAATGCTTAATTCAAATTTAGTTAGCTCAAGATCAATCTTGGTGTTTAAACACAACAAAAGCAAAACGTTCTTGGTCAGTGAAATCACAAGAAAATTTTCCTATGTGATCTATGGTTAGTTAATAAAAAAT
This sequence comes from Cicer arietinum, assembly GCF_000331145.2. Taxonomy (NCBI): domain Eukaryota; kingdom Viridiplantae; phylum Streptophyta; class Magnoliopsida; order Fabales; family Fabaceae; genus Cicer; species Cicer arietinum. Next base: position 35,116,758 of record NC_021161.2, read on the forward strand.
AAATAGAGATAAGGGAAAGAGAATCACACAGTAATATATCATAGTTCACCCAAAGTGGGTTACGTCTAGTCTTCACAATTTGAGAGCTTCTTCACTAAAATGTTCAAACAAGATCATTCTTGTTTTTCACACTAATTTTTCAAATCAATTTAGATTAGTTACAATATTTAACCTTTCTACCTTGAAAGGATTTCCAACAGTTACCTTTCAATATTAGAAAGGGTTTTTACAAATCATCTTTTAACCACAAAAAGATTTTTTACTATTCATTCAAACTATTTTCAACGTAATAGTATTGAGTTTCAAATGAAATGATTTAGAGAGGTTGATGGATCATAGTATACTCAACGCTTGTTTGAATTTAGATTCTTAGCAAAAGACTCAACAAAATAGATCCTTAAATCTAGTGAAGTAGAACTCGAGCCTTTACTTTGATTGAAAAGCTTTAGGACTTTCAAGAATGATTGTTTAAGTGATTGATTCATTTCCCTTCAAACTCTTGCAATATCCTTGACATTGAGATTCCTTTTATAGGCTTCATGAAGGTTGATGACAGTTCATCTAACCATTGTAAATCCAGTTGTCTAGTTGTAGCTTTAATTGATAAGTGTTGTTTAAAAAGCAAAAATGTTATTGCCTTATAACCATAACAACCTTTATTTCAATTTTGAGTAAGTATTGGACTTGAGAAAATTTGATAGTTGTTAGATGTCATGCTTTTCTCTGTTTCGTGTGCAGATTGCTCAGAGATGCAGTTGCAGTGTCTTATCAATTCAATCATGATTGTACTTGTTTCTTTATCAATCTAGAGATTGATCTTGCTTGTTTGATCTTGATGCTTAGCTTTTTCCTTTGTTAAACTGATTGAAACGGATCTTTCTGATACGATCATGTGTACATACGTGTGGTACCTTTCTAATGAAGAATGGCTCGTTAGCAAACCAGAAACGATCTAGTGTACATACATCTAGTACCTTTGATAAGATTGATGGTTGTTAGAAGAATAATTTTCATTTTTCCAGACTTCTATTTTTATAAAACTAGAATGTTCTTCGATAATCAGAATGATCTTACTTCTTCCAAAATGATCTTGTGTTGATATGTGTAATACATGTTGTGGCCTAAAATTTCGAGTATTTCTCGGATTCAATCGAGTCACCACCAAAGTTTATTTAAAATAGGGAAAACGTTGGAAAACCCATAAACAAAAAGAAAAAAATGGTCTTAAAACCAAATTTTGAGTTCGGGATTCGAGTATGCGTAGGGAAGGTATTAGCATCATACGAAGTCCATTAAAATACGGTTATTTATAATTAATTGTGCAAAGTTAATATTAACGTAAATATGTTTAATTCTCCTAATTACTAAATATGAATATCAATCGTTTTTTAATGTGATTTTGAAATAAATGTGAGCTTAAGAAAGAGAAAGAGAATTTTTTTTTTTTATTGATGTGCTTGACAAGATTATGATCTTGTTCGTACGTATTTTCCGGTGCGATGGAGAAATCAAAGCTACGTAATTCATGGGTAAAAAATGCGGATATGTTGATTGTTTTTTTTTAAATAAAATTTGTTTTGTTATAAAAAAATGTTTTGATGAAAAAAAGAAAATGACTTGTTTGGTTTGAATAATTATTTTGAAATGCGAGTTTTAGGACTATTAAGCTGTACAACTCATATATCAAAAACATAAAAAATAAACAGATGTTTTATCTAGTTAATCCTTTTAAGAATATTTTATATTTTTTTCGGTTTAGATGTGAGTTTAAAACCTCCAAGTTGTATAACTTGTGTTGAAACAAACTCTCAAATTAATGTTTTGATGAAAATAAACAAAGGTTTATTAAAGATATTAATTATGATTCTAAAATGTTATGTTTTTTAACTTGTGCTTTTGAGTGAATTAATTCAAAGATAAGAATCAAGCAAAGCAAAGAAAACAGTTAAAAACTGAACAGACAAAGAAACAAGAACATTCTGGACAAAATGGAGAATGATCTTCAGGTTCAAGATTGATCGTCACAGCATCTTGACCAATCAATCTCCACTATTTCAACGAAGCTTTTGCCTCTGAATTTTATACTAAGATCATCAGTACATGGCAAGAAACAAATAGGTTTCATCCCAGTAAAAGAAGATTCTCGAATCATTAAAATAAAAGGACTCGAAACAGGCTAGTTGAAACAGTTTGGAAATTTTTCAGCCAAACTGTCAAGAAAGTTCAATCAATCTTGATCTATTCAAAGACATTACAAAGATACCCAAAATGATAGAAATAGGAACTTCAGATTGATCATCAAATCTCCAGAATGATCAAACTGCCAGAACCATATTGATAATCAATCTCCGTTTTCTGTAGAATTCTAGCAGTGATCTTCCTACTTCTGCAAAGGTTTATAATCACACTCCAAACTATTTTGGACGGATTCAAGGCTCCAGGTTGAAGCTATAACATCAATGAGTAAGTGAGAAGCTTCAAAGATCTTTAAACTAGAAGACAAGAAGATTAAGCAAGACTGTAACAGACTCAGTCAAAACATATTCAAATTATTCAAGGCTGAATTGTTTTAATCTCATATATTAGTTTTGGTCAAAACTGACAGAGCATTACTGATAGCTCTTTTGACCATTATTAAATGCTCCTAATCACCTATAAAAGGAAGACCAATATCCAGGATTAATGCAGAAAATCAAATGCTGCTAAAACTCACAAATCAATCACATTCAAATACTTGAAATTCTCATTTTCACAAAGAAGAAGCAGTTCTAAATCTTTACATCATATTGTGTTATTACTACTGAATTCTTTGTAAAGAATCGAATCTCAAACAAGAGTTGAGATATCTCATATTCAATCAAAACAATCTCATCATTATTGTAATAACTCAAACTATAAGAGTTTAATTATAGTTTGATTAGATTGTAACAAATCCTCTCAAGATAGATAGGTGTTGTATTTACTTTATGGGTGGAAAGAAATAGAGTTTGAAACAAATCAAGGTTGATCTGTGCTAGGTGCTGTAAAACCAAGAAGGTTCTTTGTTTTAAACACTTAGTGGAAAATCTCATGGTTGTGAGGACTGGACATAACCCGAGTTGGGGGAACCAGGATATATCGTTGTGTGGTATATTTTCCCTTATCTATTTACTTTCAGTTTGATTGATTATTAAGTTAAAAACATAAACTGAATTACTGATTTTAACTAACCCAGAACATTCTTCGTTTTCTGGTTAAAACCAAGAATGTTCTCCGTTTTCTATTTTCAAAACCAATATCAATCTTGAGATATTTTCTTAATTTTTTTAACAGGAATTTCTAAAAGGTGTATTTACAATTCAAACCCCCTTTCTTGTAAATCGCCTTTGTTACTTCAATTAGCATCAGAACTCGGTCTCTAGAAAGATTAAAAAAACACCTAGCAAGTGCTAGAGAAAAGATCTAGAAGAAAAAATGTCGAAAGCCAAATACATTGTTGAAGGAGGATCTTTAAACAGACCACCATTCTTTGATGGATCTGATTACTATTTTTGGAAAAATAAAATGCAGTTGTTTCTAAAATCTCAAGATACAAGGATGTGGCGCATCATTACAGATGGAGATTTCATACCAAGGGTTAATCAAGATGACTCAAACTTTGCTGTGAACAAAGAAGCAGACTGGACAGCTGATGATAAAACTAAGATACTTCTAAATTCTAAAGCTCAGTTATTTTTATCATGTGCCTTAAGCAGAGAAGAAAGTGAAAGAGTAGATGAATGCACAACTGCAAAATAAGTTTGGGATACGCTACAAACTCATCATGAAGGAACAAGCCATGTCAAAGAAACAAGGATAGATATTGGCATAAGGAAATTCGAACCGTTCGAAATGCAAGAAGGAGAAACTATTGATGAAATGTACTCAAGGTTCACAACAATAGTAAATGAAATGCGTTCTCTTGACAAAGCTTACACAGTTCAAGAAAGAGTAAGAAAAATCATGAGGTGTCTTCCAATCATATGGAGACCAATGGTAACAGCTATAAGTCAAGCCAAGAATCTTGAATCACTTCCCGTGGAAGAATTAATTGGAACCTTAAGAGCACATGAAGTACTACTACAAGAAGACAACCCAATCAAGAAGGGAAAGACAATAGCACTAAAAGCATCTCAAGAAAAAATCACAGTACAAATAGAGGAAGAACCAGAAAAGAAAAAAAAACGAACAAGAAGATGCTGATGAAATTGCTCTTCTCACCAGAAGAATACAAAGAATGATGAGAAGAAGAGATCAAATCAAAAAGGGATTTCAAAACAAAAATCCCAAAACATAAGTAGACAAAAGTCAAGTCACATTTTTTGGATGTAACAAATTAGGACATTACAAAACAGAGTGTCCTTTAAACAAAAATCCACCAAAGCGATTTCCTTTCAAAAAGAAATCAATGATGGCAACATGGGATGATTTAGAAGAATCAAAAACTGAAGAAGATGAGGAAGCTAACATATGCTTAATGGCAAAAACAGAGGAAGATGAGGTAATAAATTATGAACCCTGATATTTATGTGAACAAATGGGAAAAGAATTTGATAACTTGTTAAATGATTCAAATATCCTTATTCAAAAATGTAGTTCCTTGAAAGAACAATTTCATAAAGAAAAAGAAGAAAGTCAAGCTAGGAATAATGTGCTCAAAAACATCATTCAAGAATTAAAAGAAACGCATAAACAAAATTTTCATAAACAAGAAGGTCAAGAACATTCTGCGCTGAAAACAGAGAACATTCTCCTTAAAAATGAAAATGAACTTCTTAAAACTGATTTGTTAAATTTCATTAAAGCCACTGAAACTTTTCAGAAAATTATGGGATCTCAAATAGGAATCTTTGATAAAGCTGGTCTTGGTTTTAATCAAACTCAAAAAACAAAGTTATATGAAAAAAAAAATTGTCCTAAAAAGAAAGGAAGAAAGATGCAAAACTAGATGCTCATATTATAAAAAAAAAACTTGGACATGTGGAATTTGCCTGCTATTTTAGAAAAATAGATGAAAAGATTAAAAGGAAATGGTTGACTAAAAGAGGAGATCGTTATGCCAAACTAGTATTAGAAAAACTTCAAAAAGGAGAACATTCTCCAGACTGCCTTCGAAACGGAGAAAGTTCCAAAACGAAAGTTGAACCTTCTCCAAAAAAACTGGGAAAAGGAGAACGATCTGGAATTGCCTCAAAATCAAGTTCGAAATCTTTTGAAACACAAATTATCAAATCAATTCCAAAAACAACAATTAAATATTCGGTTTGTTTCAAAAACAATCATGAAAAAACGATGTGCCATTTTAAGAAGAAATAAAATTTTAAAACTAACTCTCAAGGATCTAAAACAAAATGGGTACCTAAGGCTGAAATAACATTGTATGCGGGTTGGATTTCCAAATATAAAGAGAAATCCTTGGTTCTTGGACAATGGATGTTCAAGACACATGACAAGAGATAAAAAGTGCTTTATAACATTCATCAAGAAGGATGGAGGATCGGTTACTTTTGGAAATAACAACCAAGTTCAGATTAAAGGTAAAGGAACCATTGGTAAGACAAACTCTGCTCAAATAACTGATGTTCAATATGTTGAAGGTTTAAAACACAATATGTTAAGCATAAGTCAACTATGTGACAATGGATGTGAAGTTATTTTCAAACCAAAAGTATGTGAAATCAGAACAACTGAAACTGGAGAAACTTTGTTTTCTGAAATCGAAAGAAAAATTGATATGTTTTGTATCTTGAAGAACTACTTGATGAATCGTGTTTTATATCAATCAATAAAGATAAATGGATATGGCATAAAAGAGCTGAGCATATTAGTATGAAAACAATTTCAAAAATCTCAAAATTAGATCTTGTTAGAGGATTACCCAAACTCAACTTTGAGAAAGATAAAATATGTGAAGCATGTACAAAAAGAAAACAAGTCAAGAGTAGTTTTCATTTAAAAGATTTTGTGACCACAAACGGAACTCTTGAACTACTTCACATAGATCTATCTGGGCCAGTCAAAACAACCAGTCTAGGAGGAATGAAATATGGTTTTGTTATTGTTGATGATTTCTCAAGATTTACTTGGGTGCTATTTTTAAAACAAAAAGACGATGCATTTGACGCATTTAAAATATTTTTCAAGAAAGTACAAAATGAAAAAGAATCCAGCATCATTTCTGTAAGAAGTAATCATGGATGAGAATTCATAAATGCTTCTTTTAAAACCTTCTTTGATGAACTTTGCATTTCTCATAATCTTTCATGTGCAAGAACTCCACAATAAAATGGAGTTGTTGAACGAAAAAATAGAACATTACAAGAAATGAAAAAAAAAAAAAACATCTTGGAAGAATCCAATGTTGAAAGGTATTTTTGGGCTCAAGCCATAAACGCATCTTGCTATATCCTAAACTGTGTATCCATAAGAAAGACCATCAACAAAACACCATATGAAATCTGGAAAAAATAGAAAACCAAACATTTCTACTTTCATATTTTTGGTTGTTATTGTTATATTTTAAACAACAAAGATATCATTGGAAAATTTGATGCAAAATCTGATAAAGCAGTCTTTCTTGGTTATTCAACTAATTCTAAAGGATATAGAGTATTTAATCTAAGAACTAATGTTGTAGAAATAAGTATACACATATTACTTGATGAGTTTGATGACTTAGATATAAGTAAAAAGGATGAGGAAGAAGAAACTCCAATTGAGTTACAGTAGCAAAACAGTCTACAGAAAACAGAGATTGATAAACAATCTCCGTTTCACTCTCCACCAAAAAGGTGGAGAACGATTGAAGATCATCCTCAAACACAAATCATTGGAGACACGACTGATAGGATTAGAACAAGAAAATCATTCAAGAATGATGAAAACAACATGGCAATGATATCTCAGATTGAACCAAAATCAATTAAGGAAGCCATTATTGATCAATCTTGGATAGAAGCCATGAAGGAAGAACTGTTGTAGTTTGAAAAAAATGAAGTCTTGACACTGGTACCTGATCCATTAGATCAAACAATCATTGGTACACGATGGGTTTTCAGAAATAAACTAGATGAAGAAGGTAAGGTTATCAGGAACAAAGCAAGATTAGTAGCTCAAGGCTACAATCAACAAGAAGGTATAGATTATGATGAAACCTTTGCTCCGGTTGCAAGGTTAGAAGCTATTCGTATACTTCTTGCATATGCATCTCATAAACTTATTAAATTGTTTCAAATGGACGTTAAAAGTGCTTTTTAAATGGATTCTTAAATGAACAAGTCTATGTGAAACATCCCCCAGGTTTTGAAAGTCAATCAAAACCAAATCATGTTTTCAAACTTATCAAAGCTCTATATGGCTTAAAACAAGCACCAAGAGCCTGGTATGAACGATTAAGTTCATTCTTAATCAAAAATGGATTTTTAAGAGGAAAAATCGACACTACATTATTTAAGAAAACAGAAAAGAATGACTTACTTATTGTTCAAGTATATGTTGATGATATCATTTTTGGACCAACAAATGAAAAAATGTGTGAAGGTTTTTCAGAACTTATGCAAAGTGAATTTGAAATGAGCATGATGGGAGAATTAAGGTATTTTCTTGGTTTACAAATTAAACAATATGAAAACGACATTTTTTATTTGTTAAGAAAAATACATTAAAGATCTGTTGATCAAATACAAAATGAATGAATCAAAGATCATGACCATTCCCATGCATCCATCTTCTTCTTTAGAGAAATTTGAAAATGGCAATTCAGTTTCTGAAAAAGAATATCGAGGAATGATTGACTCTTTGCTTTATTTAACTGCTAGTAGGCCTGCTATAGTATTTGCAGTGGGATTATGTGCTTGATTTCAATCAGCACCAAAAGAATCTCATTTGACAACAGTAAAACGAATATTTAGATATCTTGTTGGAACCACTAATCTTAGTCTTTGGTATAGAAAATGTTCGCATTTTGATCTTATAGCATATTGTGATGTTGATTATGTTGGAGATGAAATCGAAAGAAAGATATCCAATTAATCTTTGTTGATACTCAAAATCAACTTGCTGACATTTTCACAAAGCCTCTTGTTGAGGATAGTTTCAATTTGATTAAAGAGAAACTGAAAATCACGAGAAATCCAGAAAATTCTGGTTAAAATCTGCTTCTACAGAAAATGGAGAACGTTTATTAATCTTCATTTTTTCAGACATCAGTCTCCGTTTTTAACCAATATTCTCCTCTATGTCATCACTTTCCCTCTCAAAACCAAAAAGGGAAATCTTGGCATTTAATGCATGTGACTCTTTACCTGTAAAAGAGAACTGACACAAAGCACTCCTGCCCCCAAAATTCTCTCCTCCTTCCCAAGATTTAAAATAATCATTGATTTTTCTCTCACGTTTCTGACTAAACCTTCAACCGCTCCATCTTCCATTCCTAAAAAACAGCAAACAAAATTTTCAACTGCTCATCTTCTTCCTCAAATCTCTCTCACTCAAACTTCTCAACTCCCAAACCATGGTGCGCACCAAACAGTTTGCAAGAAAGAATGCATATCCTTGCTCTCCATCCCCTTCATCTCCATCATTTGAGTCATTCCAACGCTCACCCTCTCCACCACCACGACCAACTCCACCACACGTTTCCTCTGATACCTCGTTTTCTAACTATCTCTCATCGTCCTCTGAAAATAACCCTAATCTCCCTATCAATCTCAATCCTTTATCCATTGTTCTTCCACCACTCTACACATGTCCTCCTCCTAATATCGCTCAAGTTTCCCCTCATCTAAGAAAACCTACGATACCAAAAAGACGTTCCATGAGAGTTCAATCTAGAGTTGGAACTTCCAAGGCCTCCACAGAAAAACCATTTTACTTCATCATCTCCGATTATGAGACTGATGACTTATCTGATACTCCTCTTCACACAATCGTTACAGAAAAACACAAACCAAACCCATCACTCCTTCAAAATCTTCATTCTCTTCCGAACCTTCTCAATCAACTCCTTCAAATCAAAAAAGGAGATTGATCAATGAAATCTTTTCCTCTCTTCAAAAACCATCTCAACCTTCAACTCAATCCAAAAGGACCATGAAAACTAAAACCGCCATGACAATCGCCCAATTCCTAGCAAGAAACAAACTTAAAAATCCCCGAAGAAAGAAAATGCTGGCACCCAAACAAAACCTAAAACTCACTGAAACAGCTTCTCCAGAACATTCTCCGTTTCCACAATGTTCCCCAAATCTAGAACGTTCTCCAAATCAAGAACGTTCTCCCGTTCGTATCCCTTTCTGCTCTCCATAAAAAGGACGTTCGCTACATCCAGAATTTTCTCATGTTCAACCTTCACATCCTCAAGAACATTCCTCTTCAGCTCGCACACATTCTCCCTCCACAAAATCCAAACGTTCTCCCACTACGTCTTCATCCACATCTAATTCATTTGAATCATCTTCACCCACTAAAAAATCCAAACCAAACAAACTCCCTCTCATTTCACCAAAAAACTCCAAAAGTTTGAAAGACAAATGGGCTCAACGCTCTATTGGAACTACTGGAATCGGAAGAGTTTTTATATTTGATAAACTCATCATCGATGGCAACAATGTCCAGATACATATTGATACTCTATGTTGGACATCATTTTTACAAACATATGAGTCTTACTATCCAGTTGTTGTAAGAGCCTTCTACTGCAACGCAAAAACGTTCTCTGATAAATCCCTCATCATCTCAACCATTAAGGGAATCGAGATCAGGTTAACTCCAGATATCATGGTTTCCATCCTTCAACTGCCTACAGAAGGACCTTCTGTTTTTGGCAATAAGTGGTACTCAGCTCTGAATCTCAAAGAGACTGAAGTCCTCTCTGACTTGTTTCAAGAAGGATCCACATGCTACCTCTCCACATATCTCAAACCCCTTCCAAATGTCTTCAATAGCATGAGCCAACATACTCTCATTCCTCACTGTGGAAGTCATGAGTATGTCTCTGCCAATGATGCCTTAATCATATATCACCTTCTCAACTGTAAGCGCCTTAATCTTCCTCATGTGATCATTCAATACATGATAACGAAAGATTACAAGAAAAAACTGTAGGCATTTTGGAATTCCCCTCACCGCTGAAAAATCACTCATTAAAATCTCCAAATTCTCCACAAAGAACCTCTCCCATATGCGCAAAACACTATCTGCACAACCTACCACCACTACATCTTGTTTTCCAACCTCCTTGAAAAGAAAATGCTCTGCAAGACGAAGAACTGTCCTCATCCCTATTCCTTTCTCACCTCAAGAATCTGATCAATCAGGGGATGCAGTACCAGAAAGAGCTCCAGAACATTCTCCACCAAACTGAGAATGTTCTCTAGAAAAATTCCAAATTCATCAACATTCTCCGTTTTTCCTCAACATTCCACTTTATCCTCCATAGATTTCCTTTCATACTCTCAAATCCTTCACTCTCCACCTCATGACTTTGGAACATTACTACCAAATCTCCATATAAGTACCATGTCCCCACTTTTTGTGTCCCCACAAAAAACAAGTTCCTCCAATTTTGGTATTAGCCAATTTTTAAACTTTCCAGAACAACTCGCTCCCGAGCTCGGAATCGCACCACCTCCACTTCTTCCTGTTCCTCCTCCACAAGTTCCTAACCCAGGAAAATCCTTCTTATCTGAAAGATCCTCTTTGTCTCTCGCATCTTAGTTGCTTTTTCTCCTGCCTTTTTGTATGACAAAGGGAGATAATTAAGTTAGTTTTAATCTGTTTTTAGAATCTTTTTGTATTTAGGATTCTCTACATATGCTTAAAAGCAAACTAATGTTATGTATCTCTTTTGAATTAATGAAAACAACTTTGTCAAAATTATATGCTTGTTTAAATTTCTGTCAAATTACTTACTACATTAATTGAGGGGGAGCTATATTTTTTAGGTGTCCTTCTCTATCTTGTGGTGTTGGAATACCAAAAGCATGAACCTTTTCAAGTAGGGTGGATTTAGATTAAGTAGTAGTGAGAGGAAGATCATTGGGATAGAAAGAAGAACGTTCTTGAGGAATGTTGACTCCAAAGTTATGAGTATTTGTGTTTAAGGATGTTTTCCTTTCAAAACATTTTCTTTTGCTGGAACCAAGAGAGAAAAGAGATTGATGAAGGTGCAAACATGAGAATAGGGGTAGAATTTTGTTTGACTAACTTGATAACTTTTTTATTATTTGATTAAACTAGTTCAGACTTGATGATTTACTTGAAGTAGAAACAATAACAAAACTAAGAAGTGCAAGAATTATATATTGAGTATCTACTTATAGATAAATCTAGGGTTCAATTTAGTCATTGTTTAATTCTAAATTGTATCTTCATTTCTAACTTGATCAACAATGATCTTATTAAAAAATAATTATGAACAAGATGCTCTTTGATAATATGTTCTTTAGTCAATTATTTATTTCTAAATCAAATCTAAGCAGTTCTTCGAGATTGATTTGTTCGTATTTTGTTCAGATTGTGTTTGTAAATTCTTCAGATTGATTCTTTTCGTATTTTGTTTAGACTGATTTTGGAATTTCTTCGTGTTGATACTTTTCATATTTTGCTATAGATAAATCTTGATCAAATCTTGACCATATCTTCTTTTCAACTTGGTCAAAGATTTTCTTCAATTATAAATTTGAATCAAATCTTATTTCAAATTTTCTACAATTATAAATTTGAATCAAATCTTAATTTAGATTTTCTTCAATTATAAATCTAAATCAAATCTTATTTTAGATTTTCTTCAATTATAAGTTTGAATCAAATCTTATTTTAGATTTTCCTTAAAAACACAAATCTTCTTTCATACTCTCTAATGTTAAATATATTGTTATCATAAAATACTTTTGTTATCATCAAAACTCTAAGTATAAAACCAACTTTGTTCCAACAACCTCTATAGATATTCTTCAATTCCACGAGGAAATGAATGCTTACTGGTGCTTAGAGAAGAACGAGGACGTCTAGCAAGAACAAGTCCAGAATCCCCCTTATTATAGAGGGTTGGAAAATGTTCATAAATCCAACATTGTTTCAAATATAAAAATCTAAGTATAAATAGTAAATATAATTATAAATAGTAATAAAAATATAGTTAATTAAAAATTAATATGAACGCAAAAAATTAAAATAAAATACCTACAAAACGATCATATATCCTCCAATTTGCTTGGTGTTATGTTTGCTTGTGTCACCAAGATAGTCATACAACACAATCTACACAACTAGGCCCCATCCCTAATTGTCGTATTTTGCCATATTGTAAAATAGAAATAAATATTTTGCATTCACCAGAGTATGGCTTTTATCAGACATAATAAAGCACCCAACCAAATGGAGAAGGTGCACTTTCATATCCTCTTGATATTTGTCTCTCCTTATATTATTAAGAAAAACCTCATCCTTTAACCACTTCAATTTGGAATGAGCACCCCTAGTATCTTGAGTTTGTGTGACAATATTTTCGTACGACACCCCTAATAATTCCCTCACTACGCTTTACCCATATCAACCTATACAAATATAGGGAGAGAATAAGTGACTAGTGATAAGATTATTTAAGATAACTCCCACATCATCTAAGTGATAGTAATATTTCCAAACACGCAAAGTGAAACGAACTAGGCTCACGATGCCACCTTTCGACAAATGCTTATACAAGATTATAGTCAACCATTGTCAAGGAATACTCAATCAACTACTCCAAATTTGATTCTTCAAACAACTCATCTACAAATTGGGGTAAGTCATTAAGTTTATACTTCCAAACTTTAAGATCATGTGTGACTTCAACACACCACGATCCTGCATGTATAATACATTATAATAAACATTTCAATGATACATCAATAAATAATTATGTACTTTCAAAAAAAAATGATTATATCATTAAATAATTAAATTAAATAACTTTAATTATTAAATCAATTATCTCTCTTAGCCATAATCTACTTGCAACATGGTGCTCATAAGATCTCAATAGGGATGTGTCATAAGGTCTTCCAAGGAAGCCATGCTCCGACTCCTCCCGATCTTGCTCCATAAGTTCGTCCTCTGTACGCTGCTCAATATGATTTCCCTCAATATGTTGTTGATCTATTGGATGTTACTTGTAACACCCCGATTTTTAACAGCGTGAGTGTATTTTTTTTTTCAAAAATCAACTAATGAAAAACCAAAGTGTAACACAAACGATAATTGTCATAATTAATTACATCATAATTATAACAAACTGAAATAGTTGTGAGGCGATAAACTAAAATACCCAAATATAAAATACGCAGGGGCTATGGGACCTATCAGGCATCGCTCATACCCCTGGAGTATTCTCGCCAGACACGTGTACAAGTACTGCTCCAAGAAATACTAATCCCTATGGTCACGTCAACAAAAATGGAACATGGACCGACCAAGACAGAAATCACCTGACCGTATAAGTATAGTTACAGTCATCCCAAAATGAAATAAGAACAACCACCAAAAGAAAGATATCAAGTCCCTATACAACAAAACTAATCTGATCATACTCTAGCAACTACAATAAAATGGGTGACCTCCACACACTCCCCACGTTATGTCTGACGCAACATCCATCATCGAGGTAACCTCATCCTCGTCAACATCCATAGAGGGATCGCTCTCTTCAGAAGTCAGATCCACCCACGAGATAGGGGGCTTCGGCGGCGCCGGGACCTCAAAACAGTCTGCTACTTTAGTGACAATCGGTAAAGGATCATTCACTGGAAGAGGAACCTTTGACTCGGCTTGCCTAGATGGCCCTACAATCTCTCGCTCCATGGGCATCAGCCCCTTATCCTTTCTGCCAGTCCCTGGTCCAACCATTGTATCCTCAACTCCCACAACGGCCTCTACCTCCACTCTAACTGAGGAATCCTTCGCATCTTCCCAAGCTCCACTCATCCCAAGCACTAATCCGGAAGGTACCGGATAATTGATCTTCTCGCGAGTGAGTTCCACAAAAATTACTGCCCCAACTTTCCTACTAGTTCTCACTACCCTCCCCGTATAAGTGGCCCTGCTTGAGATGGGGTCATATGCCCAAGCAGTCGGCGAGTCTCGATCAGGGAAGTCTAACGACGTCTCCGTCATCAAGGTAACCGTCGATGGAATGAACTCGGGTATCATCTAAGGGCAAAGCCCAAATTTCCACAATAATTGTAAAGGGTCACCAACCGAAATTAACAAATAACACTTAGCAAAATTCTTATATTTTCAAATGCTCAAAAGAACCTTTCGTCTTAGCATACTCCTCGAAAGGGTTTTCATATGTCCAAAAATGCATAAACAATGTTGAAAAATAAAGTTTTGACAAATTGCACTTTCGTAGCTGAATACAACAAGGAAAATGCAAATTTTCAGTTCTAAAATAGCTTTGGATCAATCAACACTTCGAATATTCATTAAATCAATTATGAACACATAATTACATCCAAACTTAATCAACCCAACTTCACACCTCAAAGCAATTATGACAAAATAACAACAACAACCGAATATGTAGATACAATCATCATAGTATAACAAACATAACTCGCATGCCAAACACTCTAATGCAATGCGTATATGCCAAAATGCATGATTCCAGAATTCCAAACCAAAACCCTCCTTGAAGGGCGCAAATCATAATTGTACAGCCTCTCACAGACCAGTACTAATTACCAAGGTGCAATCTCTCACGGATCAGCACGATTTACTAGCGTCCAGTCTCTCACAGACCAGCACAATTTACTAGCGTGTAGTCTCTCACAGACCAGCATGACATACAAGAGTGCATTCGCTCACAGACCAACACAATTTACTAGCGTGCAGTCTATCACAGACCAGCACGATTTTCTAGAGTGCAATCGCTCACAGATCAGCACAAGAGTGCAATCTCTCACAGATCAGCACGACGCGAAAATCCTGCAAGGATAAGATGAACAAACAATTCACACGGCATCATCCTGTGGCCCATCATGGTCACCACTATCACCATGGCCTCATCGAGGTCACCATGTACTATGAAATGTATGAGCATACTCTAACTCTTTTCACCATAATCATTAAGTAAGTGCAGCTATTAAAAGATCCCCCATTTTTAAAACTCATTTAACACTAATGATTTTTCAAATACAACACAGTACATACTCAAACATATTTTTTAACACCAACATCAAGAAGAAATCTTAACACCTCTTAGAAGAATTCCAAAAGACAACTTTCGACTTCATCAACACATAACAAATTACACAAGACTTGACAACTCAAACAACTTACCCCGACGCATGATCAGATAACGACTCCTAACCTACAGGTCAACCTACAATATAACCAAAGCTCTGATACCACAATTTAACACCCGGATTTTTAACAGCGTGAGTGTATTTTTTTTTTTCTTTCAAAAATCAACTAATGAAAAACCAAAGCGTAACACAAACGATAATTGTCATAATTAATTACATCATAATTATAACAAACTGAAATAGTTGTGAGGCGATAAACTAAAATATCTAAATATAAAATACGCAAGGGCTATGGGACCTATCAGGCATCGCTCATACCCCTAGGGTATTCTCGCCAGACACATCTACAAGTACTGCTCCAAGAAATACTAATCCCCATGGTCACGTCAAAAAATGGAACATGGACCCACCAAGACAGAAATCATCTGACCGTTTAAGTATAGTTACAGTCATCCCAAAATGAAATAAGAACAACCACCAAAAGAAAGATATCAAGTCCCTATACAACAAAATTAATCTGATCATACTCTAGCAACTACAATAACATGGGTGACCTCCACACTCTCCCCACGTTATGTCTGACGCAACATCCATCATCGAGGTAACATCATCCTCGTCAACATCCATAGATGGATCGCTCTCTTCAGAAGTCAGATCCACCCACGAGATAGGGGGCTTCGGCGGCGTCGGGACCTCAAAACAGTCTGCTACTTTAGTGACAATCGGTAAAGGATCATTCACTGGAAGAGGAAGCTCTGACTCGGCCTGCCTAGAATGTCCTACAATCTCTCGCCCCATGGGCATCGACCCCTTATCCTTTCTGCCAGTCCCTGGTCCA
>NC_021161.2:35133094-35135422 GCF_000331145.2 Cicer arietinum
TCGGTGGAATGAACTCGAGTATCATCTAAGGGCAAAACCCAAATTTTCACAATAATTGTAAAATGTCACCAACCGAAATTAACAAATAATACTTAGCAAAATTCTTATATTTTCAAATGCTCAAAAGAAGCCTTTCGTCTTAGCGTACTCCTCGAAAGGGTTTTCATATGTCCAAAAATGCATAAAAAATGTTGAAAATTAAAGTTTTGACAAATTGCACTGTCGTAGCTGAATACAACAAGGAAAATGCAAATTTTCAGTTCTAAAATAGCTCTGGATCAATCAACACTTCGAATATTCATTAAATCAATTATGAACACATAATTACATCCAAACTTAATCAACCAAACTTCACACCTCAAAGCAATTACGACAAATCACAACAACAACCGAATATGTATATACAATCATCATAGTATAACAAACATAACTCGCATGCCAAACACTCTAATGCAATGCTTATATGCCAAAATGCATGATTCCAAAATTCCAAACCAAAACCCTCCTTGAAGGGCGCAAACCATAATTGTACAGCCTCTCACAGACCAGTACTAATTACCAAGGCGCAATCTCTCACTGAGCAGCACGATTTACTAGCGTGCAGTCTCTCACAGACCAACACAATTTACTAGCGTGCAGTCTCTCACAGACCAACACGACATACAAGAGTGCAGTCGCTCACAGACCAGCACAATTTACTAGCGTGCAGTCTCTCACAAACCAGCACGATTTTCTAGAGTGCAATCGCTCACAGATCAACACATTCTATAGTGCAATCTCTCACAGATCAGCACGACGCGAAAATCCTGCAAGGATAAGATGAACCAACAATTCACACGGCATCATCCTGTGGCCCATCATGGTCACCACTATCACCATGGCCTCATCGAGGTTACCATGTACTATGAAATGTATGAGCATACTCTAACTCTTTTCACCATAATCATTAAGTAAGTGTAGCTATTAAAAGATCCCCCATTTTTAAAACTCATTTAACACTAATGATTTTTCAAATACAACACAGTACATACTCAAACATATTTTTTAACACCAATTTCAATTTCCACAAACACACATAAATCACCTTTCTAAATTCAATCCACACATAAATTGAATTAAATTCATTTTCCACCAACCCACACATAAATTGAATTAAATTCTTTTCCCACCAATCCACACATAAATTTTTTCTCAAAAATTCATAATATTAGTTATGAACACCTCAATTTCACCAAACATGAGTCACTATAATTTTCAAACATTAATCCCCCGCAACAATACTCAGTATTTTAATTTTTTTACAAAAAAATAATAAAGAGAAGACAATAATTATCACATGGATGTGATGAGAGTCCAAACCAAGCAGAATTTCAAAAGGTCTTCAAATCTACGACACTACTTTGAAAGTCCAATAACATTCAAAGCCTTCGGCAAGTTAAACAATGAGTATTTGCTCATCTTCTATAGTCTGAATAGAAGTGTTGTAATGATAATACACATCTCACAAAGTGGTGGTTAACTAAAGATAAATGAACCCAAAAAATTTTACAACCACTAATCCAAGATTATGCCACTTGAAAATTCTAAAAGTGATAGAGAAATTAAGGTAGAACTTTGTCGCAAGTCAAATTATGTGATGCAGACAATATATACTATAACTTTGTTGCCAAAGAATAAATGGGGATGACTAACACATGATATGAACACCTAAAAACATCACAAAAAGCACAGTTCCAGCGGGTTCTTCATAAATATACGCCAAACCAAAAAAATGGACATAAGTTTCAAGAATGACAACAAACTGGGTGAGAAAGTTGCACACATTCAAGCTCCAGAGAAACTCAAGTGAAAAAAAATCACAATGAATATTGCAAAATCAGCTTAGATGCAATTGTTTTTCTTATTGGTATTTAACATTAAGCATTATTCTCTACAAGTGCCTTAGATAACCAAAGAAAACACACAAATCATACAATTTGAATTACTCCAATAGTATCACTATTCCTAATTTTCCTAAACTCATATAAATCACATCTCCAAAAGTTCATAATAATCGTTACGAACACATAAATCACACCAACCGTAAATCACCATAAACCACATTAATATATCAGAGTTATCCCCACTGCTAACTCGATGCCAACGGTCTCGATTCTTTTTCAAGACTCAAAGAGCTAACTACATAAACATGAATATTTATAACAATTTGTTCACCATAAAACTAATCCAAACACAACAAAATTCCTAAAATTAAATATTTCTCACACACCAAACTTTTAAAATCAAATAATCTATATTATTTACTTAAACTAAATAAAACGAATATTG
>NC_021161.2:35136526-35181008 GCF_000331145.2 Cicer arietinum
GACAAGTTATCCTTCAGTTGAATTGTGTCTGGTTCGATCACATGTGACGGATCTGTAAGGTATTTCCTTAACTGCGACACATGAAATACATCGTGAATTTCAGACAGTATCAGAGGAAATGCAATCCGATAAGCAACATGTCCAATTCGTGCATAAATCTGATATGGTCCAATGAATTTCGGAGTTAATTTCTTCGATTTCATAGCTCTGCCAACTCTAGTAGTAGGTGTGACTCTCAGAAACACATGATCCCCTTGCTTGAATTCCAAAGGTCTGTGTCGTTTATCCGCATAACTCCTCTGACGATCCTGTGAGACCTTCATTTTCTCTTTTATCTTCTTGACCTTATATGTAGTCTGTTTCACCATCTCAGGTCTTACAATCATACTTTCACCATCCTTATACCAACACAAAGGCATTTGACACTTGCGTCCATACAGAGCCTCATATGGTGCCATTCCAATACTTGTGTGGAAACTATTGTTGTAGGTAAACTCAACCAACGGAAGTACATCATCCCAACTACCTCTATCATCTAATACACATGCTCTCAATAGGTCTTCCAAGGACTGATTTGTCCTCTCAGTCTGTCCATCCGTTTGTGGATGGTAAGCTGAACTCAATCTTAGTTTTGTTCCCAACGCTTCATACAATGCTCCCCAAAAGTGCGACGTGAATTTCGGGTCACAGTCTGATACAATACTCGACGGGACTCCATGTAATCTCACAATCTCAACAATGTAGATCTCTGTTAGCTTATCTACCTTATAGATGGTCTTTACTGGTAAAAAGTGTGCGGATTTAGTCAATCGATCCACTATCACCCATATAGAATCATTCTTTCTCCTTGTTTTCGGAAATCCAGTTATAAAGTCCATGGAAATGTTGTCCCACTTCCACTCAGGTATGTCTAAAGGTTGCAACATTCTAGCAGGTCGCTGATGTTCAGCTTTCGCTTTCTGACAAGTTAAACAAGTTGATACATACTCCGCTACATGTCTCGTCATTCCTGGCCACCAACAATTCTGCCTAAAATCCTGATACATCTTTGTTGCTCCAGGATGAATACTCAATGTACTCTTATGAGCCTCTCCTAAAATTGTTTTTCTCATATCTGCAATTTCTGGTACACAAATCCTACCATTACATCTCAAAATATTATCTGGTCCGATCTTAAAATCAGTTGTCTTCCCTTGCACTATTAGATTCCTCTTTTCTTGAATTAATGGGTCATCTTGAAAATTCGCAATGTCTTCAAGTAGTCCACTCGAAATCTTAATCATTCCAAATTTCAAAATTCCTGGTGCAAACTCTACCTTCAATTGTAGGTCCCTAAAAGCTTCCCACAACTCTTGTTGTCTAGCCATCATTGTTGAAGATACCGATACACTTCTTCTACTCAGCGCATCAGCCACTACATTGGCCTTCCCAGGGTGGTACTGCAGTGTGAAATCAAAATCCTTGAGAGTCTCCATCCATCTCCTCTGACGCGTGTTCAATTCCTTCTGATCAAACAAATATTTCAAACTTTTATGGTCACTGAACGATGTGAACGTGCATCCATATAAATAGTGCCTCCAGATCTTCAATGCAAAAACTACAACAGCAAGCTCTAAATCATTAGTAGGATAGTTCCTTTCATGAATCTTCAATTGTCTTGAGGCGTAAGCTACAGCTTTCTTGTGTTGTATCAGAATTCATCCCAAACCTTGGTGAGATGCATCACAATAAACTTCATATGGTTCTTCTGGTTGTGGTAATACCAATACTGGCGAGGTTGTCAACTTTGTCTTCAGTAACTGAAAATTTTTCTCACACTTCTCCGTCCATGTAAACGGTTGATCTTTTCTAGTAAGTTTTGTCAATGGAGCTACAATCTTCGCAAAACCTTCAATAAACCTCCTATAGTATCCTGCCAGTCCTACAAAACTTCGTATATCATTGACGGTCTGAGGCTGTTTCCAAGCAAGAATTGTCTCAATCTTTGCCGGATCCACAACGATTCCTTCCTTGGTTATCACATGTCCTAAGAAATTTACTTTCTCTAGCCAAAACTCACACTTCGATAAATTGGCATACAATTGCTTCTCGCGTAAAATTTCAAGAACTTGGCGCAAATGTTCTCCATGTTCTTCCTCAGTCCTGGAATAAATCAAAATATCATCAATGAACACTACAACAAATTTATCTAGAAATGGGCTAAAAATTCTATTCATGTAGTCCATAAAAATTGTTGGTGCATTGGTAACTCCAAATGGCATAACAAGATATTCATAATGTCTATAACGAGTTCTGAAAGCAGTTTTCTGAATATCTCCTTCTCTCACTCGAATTTGATGGTAACCCGACTTCAAGTCAATCTTCAAAAATATCATGGCTCCTCTCAATTGATCCATCAAATCATCGATAAGTGGTAAAGGATAACAATTCTTAATAGTCGCCTTATTAAGCTATCGATAATCCACACATAAGCGTGAGCTTCCGTCCTTCTTCTTAACTAGCAACACCGGAGCTCCCCATGGTGATACACTTCGCCTAATAAATTTATTCTCCAACAAATCTTCAATTTGTCCTTTGAGCTCATTTAATTCCAATGGTGACATTCGATACGATGCAATTGAAATTGGTCAGGTTCCTGGGTGCAAATCAATGAAGAACTCCACTTCCCTTATTGGAGGTAACCTTGGAATTTCTGTTGGAAATACGTCCTGGTACTCCTTTACAAGCACTACATCTTCTATGTTCACATTCACCTTTGCATCCACGTTGGCCAAAGACAGAAACTCATGAGTTCCTTCTCTTAGTGACACTCCGAGTTTGTTAGCAGCTAGATACTTAATAACTCCTGGTTCGGGGAAAAGAACCAGTTTGCGAGCACAGTCCAAGATCACATAATGATACGACATCCAATCCATACCGAGAATGACCTTGAGTGATTGTAGAGGTAAACAAATCAAATTAATCAAGAAATCCCTATTCTGGATAGTTACTTGACAATGTAAACATGCATAATTTACTGTCAAAGTCTTAGCAGGTGCAGAAACAACCAAATCAAAAGGTAGAGACGACACAAATAACTTCAGACGATTTACACAATCCATAGCAATGAAGGAATGGGTTGCCCCCGAATCAAAAAGTGCAGTTAGAGTGTTACCTGCAATCTCACAATCACGTTGAATCAAATTTCTAGATGGATTTCCAGCTTCAGCACCTACGCAATAAACGTGTCCTCTAGCTGTAGGAAGAGTAGCCCTAGTTGCATTCACTATTGGTTCCACCTTCGGATCCCTGCAATCCCTTGCAATGTGCCCTGGCTTCTAGCAATTGTAACAAATTGGATTGTTAGAGGTACAAGCAATAGCATAATGTCCCTCTTTTCCACATTGGAAACATCGAATCACTTGTCCCAATTGTCTTCCAAAGTTCTGGTTTCCTGGGTGATTCTGACTCCTGTTGTTGTTCTGCGGGCGGTTATATGGCTTAACAACTTGTTTTCCTTTGTTGTTTTGATGGTTCATCTGACTAGGCCCCCCTCGGAACTAAAGTTCCCTCCTCGAGTTGGCTCTCTTGTTCTTCATGTCCTCAACTTCTCTACATTTCTCCACTAAGACTTGGAAACGTTGAATTCCCAATGGTTGGACGGAGTCTTGAATCTCATACTTCAGTCCGTTTTGGAAACGGTGACACATAAATTGTTCATCAACCTCTTCACGGAAAACCTAAAATGCCTTGACATTGACTCAAACTTAGCAGTGTACTCACCCACTGTCATATTTCCCTGATAGAGTTTAAGAAAATCACCCCCCAACTTAGTCCTGGTACTCATCGAAAAGTATTTGTCTAAAAACTTCCTTTTGAATGACTCCCAATTCACCTCCTCATGAGTTGATCCCATTAGAAGCCTGATACTTCTCCACCAATATTCGACATCCCCTAGTAGCAGATACGTAGCATAGTTGACCTTCACCCTTGCTTGACAATTAATCATTTCGAAGATCTTTTCCACTTCTTGAATCCATTGATCAGCTTTTTTCGGGCTCTCATCACCCTTGAACTTTGGAGGACACTAACTTGGCTACATCAAGTCTCATCATTCAAAAGGCTCTAATCCACTAATTCAAATACCTTGAATTACAAAGCACATGACCCTTCAAGCCAGTCTTTCCAAACAACCTGACAACCCCTGACTTTTAAGGAAATAACCATCTTGACCTTACAAGTCAAGTCTTCTCCTAACAACATGAAAACCCCAGATTGAAGAATGAACTAAACCACTATCGGGTTGGATAAAAAAGACTGAAACTTTAAATGTTTGCTTTAAATAAAGCTGATAACAATAATAACTCTCACTCTAAGAAAAAACAACACTTAGAAAATATTTCTTACTTGAACAAGTGTGTAACACCCCGATTTTTAACAGCGTGATTGTATTTTTATTTTTATTTTTAAATCAACTAATAAAATACCAAAGCGTAGCACAAACGACAATTGTCATAATTAATTACATCATAATTATAACAAACTGAAATAGTTTTGAGGCGATAAACCAAAATATCCAAATATAAAATACAATGGGGATATGAGACCTATCAGGCATCGCTCATACCATTGGGGTATTCTCGGCAGACACCTGTACAAGTACTGCTCCAAGAAATACTAATCCCCCCATGGTCACGTCAAAAAAAAAATGGAACATGGACCCACCAAAGCAGAAGTCATCTGACCATATAAGTATAGTTACAGTCATCCCAAAATGAAATAAGAACAACCACCAAAAGAAAGATATCAAGTCCCTATACAACAAAACTAATCTGATCATACTCTAGCAACTACAATAACATGGGTGACCTCCACACTCTCCCCACGTTATGTCTGACGCAACATCCATCATCGAGGTAACATCATCCTCGTCAACATCCATAGATGGATCGCTCTCTTCAGAAGTCAGATCCACCCACGAGATAGGGGGCTTCGGCGGCGTCGGGACCTCAAAACAGTCTGCTACTTTAGTGACAATCGGTAAAGGATCATTCACTGGAAGAGGAAGCTCTGACTCGGCCTGCCTAGAATGTCCTACAATCTCTCGCCCCATGGGCATCGACCCCTTATCCTTTCTGCCAGTCCCTGGTCCAACCACTGTTTCCTCAGCTCCCATAACGGCCTCTGCCTCTACTCTAACTGAGGAATCCTTCGCATCTTCCCAAGCACTAATTTGGAAGGTACCGGATAATCGATCTTCTCGCGAGTGAGTTCCACAAAAAATACTGCCCCAACTTTCCTACTAGTCCTCACTACCCTCCCCGTATAAGTGGCCCTGCTTGAGATTGGGTCATATACCCAAGCAGTCGGCGAATCTCAATCAGGGAAGTCTAACAACGTCTCCGTCGTCAAGGTAATAGTCGGTGGAATGAACTCGAGTATCATCTAAGGGCAAAACCCAAATTTTCACAATAATTGTAAAAGGTCACCAACCGAAATTAACAAATAATACTTAGCAAAATTCTTATATTTTCAAATGCTCAAAAGAAGCCTTTTGTCTTAGCGTACTCCTCGAAAGGGTTTTCATATGTCCAAAAATGCATAAAAAATGATGAAAAATAAAGTTTTGACAAATTGCACTGTCGTAGCTGAATACAACAAGGAAAATGCAAATTTTCAGTTCTAAAATAGCTCTGGATCAATCAAAACTTCGAATATTCATTAAATCAATTATGAACACATAATTACATCCAAACTTAATCAACCAAACTTCACACCTCAAAGCAATTACGACAAATCACAACAACAACCGAATATGTATATACAATCATCATAGTATAACAAACATAACTCGCATGCCAAACACTCTAATGCAATGCTTATATGCCAAAATGCATGATTCCAAAATTCCAAACCAAAACCCTCCTTGAAGGGCGCAAACCATAATTGTACAGCGTCTCACAGACCAGTACTAATTACCAAGGCGCAATCTCTCACGGATCAGCACGATTTACTAGCGTGCAGTCTCTCACAGACCAACACAATTTACTAGCGTGCAGTCTCTCACACACCAACACGACATACAAGAGTGCAGTCGCTCACAGACCAGCACAATTTACTAGCGTGCAGTCTCTCACAGACCAGCACGATTTTCTAGAGTGCAATCGCTCACAGATCAACACATTCTATAGTGCAATCTCTCACAGATCAGCACGACGCGACAATCCCCGCAAGGATAAGATGAACCAACAATTCACATGGCATCATCTCGTGGCCCATCATGGTCACCACTATCACCATGACCCCATCGCGGTCACCATGTACTATGAAATGCATGAGCATACTCTAACTCTTTTCACCATAATCATTAAGTAAGTGCAACTATTAAAAGATCCCCCATTTTTAAAATTCATTTAACACTAATGATTTTTCAAATACAACACAGAACATACTCAAACATATTTATTAACACCAATTTCAATTTCCACAAACACACATAAATCACCTTTCTAAATTCAATCCACACATAAATTGAATTAAATTCATTTTCCACCAACCCACACATAAATTGAATTAAATTCTTTTCCCACCAATCCACACATAAATTTTTTCTCAAAAATTCATAATATTAGTTATGAACACCTCAATTTCACCAAACATGAGTCACTATAATTTTCAAACATTAATCCCCCGCAACAATACTCAGTATTTTAATTTTTTTACAAAAAATAATAAAGAGAAGACAATAATTATCACATGGATGTGATGAGAGTCCAAACCAAGCAGAATTTCAGAAGGTCTTCAAATCTACGACACTACTTTGAAAG
Organism: Cicer arietinum; assembly: GCF_000331145.2. NCBI lineage: Eukaryota > Viridiplantae > Streptophyta > Magnoliopsida > Fabales > Fabaceae > Cicer > Cicer arietinum. The sequence continues at coordinate 35,143,333 of NC_021161.2, forward strand.
TCCAATAACATTCAAAGCCTTCAGCAAGTTAAACAATGAGTATTTGCTCATCTTCTATAGTCTGAATAGAAGTGTTGTAATGATAATACACATCTCACAAAGTGGTGGTTAACTAAAGATAAATGAACCCAAAAAACTTTACAACCACTGATCCAAGATTATGCCACTTGAAAATTCTAAAAGTGATAGAGAAATTAAGGTGGAACTTTGTCGCAAGTCAAATTATGTGATGCAGACAATATATACTATAACTTTGGTGCCAAAGAATAAATGGGGATGACTAACACATGATATGAACACATAAAAACAGCACAGTTCCAGCTGGTTCTTCATAAATATACGCCAAACCAAAAAAATGGACATAAGTTTCAAGAATGACAACAAACTAGGTGAGAAAGTTGCACACATTCAAGCTACAGAGAAACTCAAGTGAGAAAAATCACAATGAATATTGCAAAATCAACTTAGATGCAATTGTTTTTCTTATTGGTATTTAACATTAAGCATTATTCTCTACAAGTGCCTTAGATAACCAAAGAAAACACACAAATCATACAATTTGAATTACTCCAATAATAACACTATTCCTAATTTTCCTAAACTCATATAAATCACATCTCCAAAAGTTCATAATAATCGCTACAAACACATAAATCACACCAACCGTAAATCACCACAAACCACATTAATATATCAGAGTTCTCCCCACCGCTAACTCGGTGCCAACGGTCTCGATTCCTTTTCGAGACTCAAAGAGCTAACTACATAAACATGAATATTTATAACAATTTGTTCACCATAAAACTAATCCAAACACAACAAAATTCCTAAAATTAAATATTTCTCACACACCAAACTTTTAAAATCAAATAATCTATATTATTTACTTAAACTAAATAAAACGAATATTGTCCAAATTTCACATTCCCATGCTCGACTATTAAAGCACCGAAATATTTGAGTTAATAAAATACTATAAAACTTATTTTCTTTTTAAACTCAATCAAAGAGTAATTAAAAGAGTAACATTTTAAACTCTAATCATTTTTAATTTCAATCAATCTTTTTGCTCAAACTTTTTAACTTAGTTAAAATTTGAACTTTTTCACAACTTTAACAACTCTAAATTTTTCGTAAAATTTCAACTTCAGTTCAAACTCATTTATTTGAAAATAACTCTTTACGTTACTCAAACACATAAAATTTAATCACTACACATATAAATCACATTAAATTTATTTTCTACAAATTCATACATCAAATACATCAAATTTCTTTTCCACAAAATCACAAATAATGTCCTAAATGCAAACTAAAAATTTGGAAGGAGCCCTTACCTTAACGTTAGCTCTAACACGCGATTACGGTATCGTAATTAATTCCAGTAAAATTTAAGTTCGTGACGTCGCGTCAAAAACTAGATCACAGCACCACAAACCCGAGGTATTTTTAATAAAATTGTCTGGTATTAAATTTTTCGTAACGTAAATAAGTAAAACTATTGCTCGACGAATAATTTAATCGGGGATCCAAAAATATTTTTGGCATTAAATTCACAAAATACTAAAATACAATAATTTAGCTAAAAAGCCTCAGAGTTCAACACTAAAATTGCATAATTTATGATTTAAAAACTATAGGTCTTACATTGCTCTAATGGCCCTCTTGCATCCCAGATATATCGATACATGCTTGTTCAACTCCCTTATTCGGAGATACAGTAGGTTGAACTTGAACCCTTTTATTCCTAAAACGAATAATTGAACCATCCTGATCTCTACTTCTAATCACTAAATAAAAAGCAAATATAAATAAAAAATACATAAATGATAAAATGGGTTCGAGCTATTTTTGTAAAAGGAAAAAGTTTGGTATACTAAAATAAGTACCAAATATTTCAACATCGAAATGTTCGATATAGTGGTAATATACCAACTCTTTAAAAAAATAAATGTTTGATATTATAAAAATGTTTTTAATACATTTAAAATAATCAAACACTTTATTCTCAATTTTCTTATACCTTTGCACGCTTCATTTTGATATTTCAACATCTCATTAGAACTAACATAAGGAGGGACTAACAATTTGTTGTTTAGATGTCACTTGTAACAATATCAACACCGTCTCTTGTTTAAGTGTCACTTATATCAATGTTAGTGTTGCAGCCTAAAATTTCGAGTTTTTCTCGAATTCAAAAGAGTTGTCATCAAAATTTATTTTAAAATAGAGAAAATATTGGAAAATCATTAAAAATAGAAAAAATATACAAATGGTCTTTGATACCAGATTTTTTTGAGTTCGGGAGTCGATTATGTGTAGGGAGGTATTAGTCTGCGACATCCGTTAAAATAAGGTTACCTATAATTAATTGTGTAGGGAATGTATTAGCACCCTACGATATAGTTACCTATAATTAATTGTGTAAATTTATATCAACTTAAATATATTTATTTCTCTTTATTATTAAATATGAATATAAATTATTTTTCAAAATTTGATTTTTTGAGATAAAAGTGTGTTTAAAAAGAGCAAAAAAAAATGTTTTTATTATTGTGCTTGACAAGAGTGTGATCTTGCTCCTACGTATCTCCCGATTTGATGGAGAAATCAAAGCTACACAGTTCTTGGTAGAAAATATGGATGTGTTGATTGTTTTTGAATAAATTGTATTTTGTTATTAAAAAAAGTTAATTTTGACGAACATAAAAATAAACTTGTTTGATTTGAAAAATTATTTTAAAATATGAGTTTTTTAAGACGATCGAGTTGTACAACTCGTGTCTCCAAATTCAAGGAGTAAAAAAATGTCACATTTAATTTAATACTCTTAAGAATATTTTATATTATTCATTTTAAAATTTTAGTTTTAAACCTGTCAAGCGGCACCACTTGTGCTTTAACAACTCAAAGATTAAAAAGATGTCACATCTGATTAATTAGATTATTATGTAGAAAACTAAATTAATTTACTTATAAAAAACAAGTTTTAGAACTATTAAGTTATACAATTTATTTTCTTATAATTGATAGATTAAAAGACGACACATTTAATAAAATATTTCTTTTTTTAGAATACTTATTAGAAACTAATTAAAATTAATATATGTAAAAAATATCTGCTTTTAAAAAAAATCTTTAAAAGAAACAAAGCAACATAAAATATAAAGTTTTAAAAGAACAGATTTTTAAATATATAATAAAAAAAATAAAATAAAAAGGAAAAGGAAAAAAAATTTATACATAACAATGATCTGTAAATAAGAAATGTTTTAACCCTAATATTACTCAAATCCAAGTATTGGGCTGGGCACCCGTTTTTGAACCAAACCCAATTAATTAGCCTCACCACTAAATCTGAAAGCAGCGCTTCACCGAAACCTTTTTTATTTTCATTCTAATTCTTGTCACTGGAATGGGCGACGAAGATTAGAATCGAATAAATAAAATTTCTGTGATAAATCCTCTTCTTTTTTTTTTTCTTCCGAAATAGACGATAGTTAGATTGAAAGAAAAAAGGGGAAAGAATCAAGGTCTTCAGTGAACACGGAAGCAAAATGAAGAAGCACGAAACTCGAATGCCAAGTTCCACTGAAACCCAGTACGAAGAGAGTGAGACTGATGAGTCACTGTCTTCTTCAAGTTTATCGGAAGACGTGGGTAGCTTCATAAAAATATCATTTATTTGATTTTTAGATTTTTTTGAATTGTTATTGATTTTTATTTCATCGTAGGAGGATGAAGAAGAGATAAAGAAGGAGCTGGCAGATGTAACATTTGAGGAGTTGCAGAAAGCTCGATCAGATGGGGCACATGCGTTTATTAAGAAACGAGGAGAAGACAACAAGTTAAAAAGGGCCAATAAGAATAGGTGTTGTATTTTAAATAACATACTAATGGTTAATTAACTGAGTTTTTTTTAATTTCTATTTTCTAATGTTTGTGTGTCTATCATACTATTTACAAATGAAATTGTTTATAATGTTTGATTAGGCCAATGGAGGCTAGTAGCAAGAAGCCAGTTCCTGCTTTTAGAGATGTCATCCAAGCTCCTAAGAAGGTGCATTTATTTTCTTACTTGTGCAATTGAGTTCAATGATTGTTGCTGCTGTTTTTTGTTCTTCATTGATACATAGATAGATTAGTTTCACATTTCAAAATCATTATTTATGACTATCATTAGTTTGCAGTGTTTTTTTGGGGAAATGTTTTAGGCCCATTTGAAAGTTGTTATATATGATATGATGTGGAAATTGTGTGGACTGCGGAATTTGAATTTTAATATGGATATGATATTTCTGTTTAATATATCTGGTTGATTTTCTGAATGATGCATGTGCCTTTATTAATTTTCAGGTTGTACGTGATCCACGTTTTGAGTCTCTTTGTGGTACACTTAACAATGATGGGTACGTTCATCTTTGAATACATTATTTGTTCTGCTTTTGCTTGTTGTTGTGTTCATTTGTGTTGAGAAATGCTATTATTTTAATTGCAGTCATCATGAAAAAGTTTAAGCATTTTAATACCGGTGTAAAGCCATGCTGATTTTTAAAAAATCTTAATACGTTACATATAATAATCTTTTCCCTGCCATTGATAATTCTATTTCTACAAACTAACTCAAATCCTGATTCAAAATGCATTATTCTTTACTTTGTGCTAGAATCTGTCAGATAATATTGAAAGATCTTTATGCTGATTTTTAATTTTAGTGCATGGAAAAGAAGCACCAAGTTATTGACAATGAAATAGTGTTATTAATGGAGTTTGGAGCACAAAAGCGTTTACAGCAAGTAGAAAGGAAAAAAACTACCGGAGCAATAAGCCCCAGAAGTAATTCTCCTTAACAATCACCACAATAATCTCATATGATCCTCCCCTCAATATATTCTCATTCCCTAACAAAATATCCTAGAATCATGGTCCACGTCACTAACTAACTTCCACTCCCCTTCCTATTCTTTCCTCTGCGGGTGAACACTTTCCAAACAGCAAGCTAGACAATTGTATCATTGATGGAATACCCCAATTCAAGCATGATATTGGAGCATGCTTTAAGATATTATGTTGGCCTTATCATTGTATGCGCATTCGCAAGCATGTTACTTAGGGAGGGGCATTTGGTATTTTCTTTTGTGTATTGCTACAGATAGTTCCTCTTAATTCTTGGTTTTTGCAATGCCGTTTCCTTTAAGCAGGCAACATTTGCTTGGCAATTAGTATTCAATTATACAGTTGATCAATCACAACTCTTAGATTTATTGGCTTTTAAGTAGATTTTGTTTAATTATTTCTGGATTGTACTTGTGAACAATTTAATGCAAATGCTTTTGATGTTGCTATTTTATTAAGAACCTGGGTTTAACTAAATTTGGAAGATTCTCTTGTTTACTATTATGAGAACTGTGGATCACTAATAGTATATGTACTTGGACTTGCAGGTTTAAAAAGAGATACAATTTTTTATATGAAAATGATCTTCCTGCTGAAAGACAGGTAGTCTGCCGGATTTGCACAATTTTGTCTATCACTTATTTTATGACTTTCCTCTCATGACATCTTTGGGGCATTGCAGGCTCTTAAAAAGGAATTGAAAAAATGTAAAGATTCCGAGCGCATAAGTGAAATAGAAGGACACATATCATGGATTGTAAGTACATATCTTTTGGAAGTCTGTCTTCTCCATCTATGCGTGTGACATTTATCAGTTTACTTGATCACATTTACATGTCTTTTCAGGATAAACAATTGAAATCTGATTCAACAAAGAATATTGAGACACAGATTTTGGCTAAGCACAAGAAGAAAGAGAGGGAAGCAGCAAAGCAGGGAAAACGTCCCTTTTATCTCAAGAAATGTAATTCTTCTCTTCCTTCCACATCATTTTATCTCCCTTTTATCTCCTCATGTGTTAGAGAAATACAATCTCTGCTTATGTTAATTTTATTAGCTTTATCTGTACTCTTAAGAGAAGTTCCACGCTGAATCCAAAATGGGAAGTATTCAATATTTGGAGTCAAAACTGCAAGAATAGAATAGCTCTTATAAAAATTAATTAATTTCAATTGAATTATCTTTGTTCCTTTTTCACTTGTAGCACACTGGTGATATTAGTGGCAATATGTTCAATAGTGTTGATGTTGGTAATCTGTAAATATATTTTTGTTAATGAAATATGATAGGAACTCGAATTTAGCAAGAAAAAGAGATTGTATTATTAATTGAAAATAGAAATATTACATAAGATGAACCCCTGTAATCCTAGAGCAAATGCTCCTCAGAATAGAGATGATACTCTCTTTGCCCAACCCCTAAGGTTGATAGGACACCAAGGACAAATAGGTATGATGACCCAATCAATTTGCCAAACTCACTTACTTCACACAGTTTCTGTTAGGACTTAGATAAAGGAGAATTAGTTAGTAGAAGTAGTTAATTGGTTGAGGTGATATAAGTCGTTAGACTATTATGTTTGTTAGTGATCCTTTTCCTTCCTTATCCTAAGTTTACATGGAAGCTATAAATAAAGGTTCCATCCTTTATGAAAGTATCATTTATCAAATTTAGAAATTGAGTACCGTAAACCATTGTAGGAGCGAATCTGCTCTTGTGTATCATTTTCTTTGCAGAGATTCTCTCCCATTATTTCTTATCTTTTTTCTAAATATTAGTGTTCTTCCTCTAAATCCTTGGAATCAAATTCTTGGGTACCTAATAGTTTCTAGAAAGCGATGGAATAATAGTCGGTTAGAATCTTCCCTGATTTTAAGGGATTTTCTGTTATAAGTATGAGGGAAGGGTAGCGCGGGAAGTTTCATTCAAAAAAGTTGTTAGCAAAGTATACGGAGAAGAAATTCTCTGGTTAGGAGCTTAGCTCTGGTTCGGAGTTCATAGAACTCCGGTTTATGCATTCTGTTTTCTGTTTTTCCACCACCACTGTAAGAGCTTCCTGCTCAACCATTTCCAATAAATAATATACAATTTCTTCCCTTAAAATTGTGAGTTCTATGAAAGGGCCCATCCAAAAAGATACTGAATGCCTTCCTTTTCATTTTCTCTCCCTATACCCTGTCGCCTATTCCCCCACCAACCGCCACATAAGCAATACTCACCAAACTTCCCTTCTCAACACGACTATTGTACTAGGCCCAAACTGGTATCCTTGGTTCCTTAGACTACCATCCGCTAGAAAAACAACCTTGTCCCCAAGGTTGAGATGAAGAGATTGCTTGGGTGAATGCATTTCAACCTTGTTCCCTAAGCATTATCTGCAGCACTAAATATTGTCTATCTTTGTTGCTGGCCTCTATAACCCTATTCACAATCATCCATTGGGTGGAATCCAACTTTAATTTAAGCAAACAAGCCTTTTTACCTGATTTGTTTGTTTTCTTTTCCTCAAAGCAAAATTTGCACGGAAGCATAGTATGTACCATTCTCTAATTTACCCATTAAGCTATGTATTTCTTGCTTAAGGTTTTAAATCAATTATTTTATTGTTGTCCAACGGTCATTGGACTGTAGCTTCCACTAAATAAAGACTAGTTTGTGTGAAATTTTAATTTAATTGCTATGACCAATAAACTTTTTAGTGCTTATTCTTTGTAATTAAGTAATATTTTATTCTACTAGGAAACTTAACCTTTCATCTGGATATATACTTAATACATTTAGCTAATAAGATTAATAATTTAGCCTTTTTGTTTTTGGAATTTTATACCGGTCCTATTTAATATTCTAATCCACTAATGGAACTAAAATTATCATGTTGTGATTTCCTATCCACAGGAGTCTTATTTATAAGACACCCATTCCATAAAACAAATTTATAAGACACTTAGATAAACTTTTATTCAACTAAGAAAGAATGGCAATATTGTACATATACTCATTCTCTATCTCTGTCTCTCATTCAAAAACATATATGGGGAAATAATTCTAGGGATGATAGAGTTCTTTGGCAATTCGTTGAATCTGAAGGTTAATTATTGGTATCAAATTTAAATGAAGTGAAAAACATATCAAACAAATAAATTTAAATAAAATGAAATAGCAACTATTAATAATGATTTTTTTTTGTTTCTTTCAGCCGAAATCCGAAAGCAAAGGCTTATTGAAAATTATAATCACCTCAAGGTATGCCTCTTTGAGCATCAATATATTCCCCATTCACTTGTCCCCATCTTATTATGTCATTTATTACTTTTCTTTTCCATTAATTCTATCTATTCACTATTTTCAGTCGTCTGGAAAACTTGAATCGTATATTGAGAAAAAGAGGAAGAAGAATGCTGCAAAGGACCATAGATTTATGCCATACCGTAGACCTGGTGACAATCTGGAATAAGGTTGTTATCCTTGTACTGGAATTTTGCTGCCGAAAAAAAATGTTTTATACATTTTGTCTAACATCTTTGGGTTTTGGAGACAATCTCTTGTAGAACATCCCACAGATTCTGGCTTTTGTGGTAAGTTTGTAGTCTTGTATATTCTGTAAGATTTACCAACAACCAATTATTTTGGGGCTAAGAATGGGGACCTTTATGAGGTATCCCTTGGTTACAAAGCAATCGGCTGATATAGAAATTAACTGAAACAATGTACTTTTGACTTTCTACTTTGTTAATGGTATGATTTTGACTCCATAGTTTTAATCGGGTGAATTTGTTCCCATAGTTTTCCCATTTCTGATTTCATAGCAGTGCATTCAGATTTTCATCAAACATTGACTAAAGTGGTGCTGACATTGATATAATAATAGAATGCATGATGTTGCAACAGATATAAAATCAACCTATTAAATAAACACAGATGTAGTATTTAGCAGTTAAGTGTAATTGAAATGTGAGTTGTGTTTATTTTTAGTTGAGTTGTGATTATGTGTAATTTTGTGTTTATTTTTAGTTGTGAGTTTGGTAATGTGTAATTTTTAAAAGTTAATTTATGTAATGTTTCAGTTTAATATCAATGTAATTTCAGTTTATAATTTATTTTTCCAACTAGTTTATAGAAATTTCAGTTTGTTCGAATCCTTTTTGTTGGATGAAGGATCTCTAACTTTGAGGTGATTGGAACATGTAAACAATAAAAAATGGCAAATTCAACAACTTTATACTCTTAGAATTGTTTTTGAAACAAAATATCAAAAGGTAACTTCAGTAGCTATTACAATAGCATCTGCAAATGACTAAAAATCAACACAAAGTATACTTAAAAATAACTAAAAGCACACCATTAAAATCCAGTAACGGCATAATTTATGTAGTTTAACTATACTTTGTATTGAATGTCTCGTTGGATCAGACAATTCTATTTTTATTTTATGAATTAAAGTATATTTTCTTGTGTGTAAAACTTTTTGAAATCGCAAACGAATTTTTTTTCAGATTTTAAATCTAGTGAGCAGAATTTCAAAATGACTTTGTTTCTGACAAAAAATTTTACCCTAGATCTTTGGATGGTTAAGATCGATAAGATGCTTGAAAAATATTTTCAGATACTCGTTACAAATATTCGGTGGAAAATAATTTAGTTGAATTATGACATTGCATGTTATAAGAGTAGAGACGAAAGTAAAATATTTAGTAGATATTTATTGATTAGCAGTAAAATTTTTAAGACCAATATTTTTTTTTTTCCTGTAGTTAGGTGTTAAGAGAAGGAATTTTTGTTTACCTCTTCCTTGGCCTTTGATCAAACTAGCGCAGCCTCCTTTGGTCATTCATTAATTCATTTTCACTTATCTCACTAAAAGAGAAAAACACAAAAACTACTTTCTTTTCCTTCTCTATTAACTTGTGTTGGTAGTAAGAGCAAAAACCACAAGTTCCCTCATTTATCCAAATCTAAGCACTTTCTTACAAAGTTTTGTGAATCAATCTCTCTCTTTTCATTCTCCTTTTACTACCGATATAAGTTTTTTCATGAAAAAATTACTCATGCTCTTTTTTTTTTTCTTCTTCTTCTTCTTCTTCTTTAGTCTATGAGGTCATATATAGTTGTAGAACGAGAAACAAAAGAAATGAAGGTTCGAATTGTGTTTTATTTATAAAAAATAGTTTTCACAAAGGACATTGAAAAATAGAGATAAAATAAAAACAGAGCAACACAATCAATTTATTCTAGTTCACCACCAACACGACAACTACGTCTAGTCCCTTCAACTTGAAAGATTTAATCCACTAAAACACCAGTTGAATTACAATTCCACTAAACACCTAATAGTCAAACTGACTGCGCTCAAGTCTTCTCAACCTTCTAGCTTAGTATAGTAAAGCTGTTCAGAGATGCAACCGTTACTGGGCTAGGTTACAAAATAAAGGTTTAAGGGTTTTCTTAATAACTCTCACAAGAGGGTGTTTACAATTTTGTATTCTTAGAAAAATATTTCTTAGTACTTAGGTAAGATAAAAGATAAAGAGCAAAAGTGTAAAGACAACTGTATAGTGTTTATTGTGGTACGTTGTTGCTTGCACTTTACAATGAGAGTTGCACGTTCTTTTATAGAGATTTATAGGGTTTATGGTCGTTTTTTTGATTGCAAGAAATCAACATGTATCATGAAGTTTCGTATCAAATCTTCTTAGATTGGTTCACCATTAAACCTTGTAAAAAATATCCTTGAAATTGACTATGCGAATCTTGTTATGGCATAAAAAGTAGATGATATTTTGATCAGATTATGTGCATAAATCTTCAGGGTGTTTAGCAGAGGATGCGCACAAGCTTTATCTTCTTCAGAGTATTGACTATTATCAAAGTGAGATGATCAAATGCTTGACACAATTTAGGCCGAATAGTCAAATGCTTGTTATAGCCATCAGAGCCAGACTAATCAAAGCATTGCTTGCAATAACATAAGCATCAGAGGCACACTTCAGAGCGCGTTCACTAGACTTATAGTATAGAAATCAAAAGCGGAGTCTTGATGTTCCTTTAACTTAGATCAAACATCAGAGGATGCAACACATATTCATAAAGAATAACATCTTCTGAAGACTGCACACTAAAATAAAACATTAATGCTTTAAATTGTTCCCACAAAATAATGTTATCATGAAAACACGCAAGGGTCATAGTTCTTCAAACCAACTTGGTTTTAGCAATGTCCCTCTTTTTGATGATAACAAACATCTATTTTTGTGAACAATTTTTAATTTAACATGAGTAAAAGGAATAACATAGAATATCCCAACAAGATCAAACATAAGAGGATGCAACATGAATTCATAAAGAATATCATCTTCTGAAGACTGCACACTAAAATAGAACATTAATGCTTTAAATTGTTCCACAAAATAATGTTGTTATCATGAAAACATGCAAGGGTCATAGTTCTTCAAACCAACTTGGTTTTAGCAATATCCCTCTTTTTGATGATAACAAACATCTATTTTTGTGAACAATTTTTATTTTAACATGAGTAAAAGGAATAACATAAAATATCACAACAAGGCTCCCCCTTAATATATGCAAGTCTAAATGGAAGAGTGGTGAGAGATATTCTGACAATATAGTTGATAAACAATAGTAATTGAATTTAAACAAAAGATCTTGAAATTTTCTTGCATTAAAACTGTTCAAAATATTCTCTCCTTTTTTTCATCATACAAAAAGAGTATAGTAACCAACAAGCAAGAAAAAAAGTACAACAAAGGAAAGAAATACACAAACAAACAAAAGAAAATACAGGGAACTACAAATTTGGGATGGTCAGCCTAGCTAAGATTAAACTTAAGGTAGTATGAACGTTCTCCTGATTTTTGGCTGTCTGTTCCATGAACGCCTTAGTCTTAGCTTCCAGCTGATCTAAGTCTTCCTTTTTGACATATTGGGAATGATCGAACATGGGGCAAGAAGGAGTGGCATATTGACTTCTAGAGGAAGATTATACAGATCCTATAGCAGCAACAGTAGTAGTATCCAAGGAGGGTGTCTCAATATGTGGAATAAGCATAAGGAACTACAATGGTGTGGATAGAGCAACCATTGGGAGTTCCAGATGAACACCACTAGAAGGAAATGAGTCTTCCCTTGATGAGCCTTCCAATGTAGCTTTCAGGAGCTTTTTGGACTGATTGCTCTGGGATTTCTGAAGCTGCAAAATCCATTGATAGATAATATCAACTGTTTGTCTGAAAGCTGTAGCGTTTTGGGAGACCAATCGCATTAAGGTCCAAACTTTGAGCATTCCTATTGTGTGCTAATGTGATTTTGGCAATAAGAGAAGTAATGAATGTGTTGAGGTTTGGAAAGCTAGAGGGAATGGAACAAGTGAAAGGAATGAGGTCTAGCAAAATGGGAGGTGGCAGGTTCAAAGTGAAAAGGGGGTGATGACTTGAGTTGTTGTCTCGACTTCTTGGTGAGGGGGATTCACATGTCTTGGTGTGGTAAGGTCAAATGCAAGTGTGGATATGGTAGGTGTTAGTGGAATGTTAGAGTTGGGAGGTATTTGTTGAATGTTAGTTTCAGTGACTGGTGGTGTTGGGATTAGAGTGGTGGTCTTGAGAGAAAGCGGATGGGTTATATGTTAGAGGGTGGCAAAGTGTTCAACTAAGATTGCCTCATACATCTCATATGAGGTGTCGAGAGTTAGAGTCAATTGCGGTAATAGGTGTAGGATCATAAGGATGGATAACTAAGTTTGTATTATTGGTAGGGGGGTGAGAGGTTGAGGTTGTTCATTACTATTCGTATTACAAAAAATAACATAAGGAGTAGTTTGTTAAAAATTGGATGTTACCTTATGTTTCGTCATTAGAATGAAGTTTGCTTCGTCCTCATTGACGTATGTTGCTTCTTCCTCATCCTCTTCTACATGGTATGTCTTTGCAACCCTTTCGCATTTCTTCTAAAAAAATTGAGTAGCTTTGGGTAAAGGAAGGCAAACAAGAGCCATATCTTGATTGGTTTGTCACATCCTTTAGTATTCTAGAGCCACCTCTTTATTTTCTTCCTCAAATAGAGGGGTATATGAGTCCTCGTCTATAAAGGGAATGACATAAGATCCATTAGTTTGACCAAAAGTCCTTCTGGTATCGCCACTGGGTCGAATGTATTGTATATGAGAGCTTAGTCTCATCTTGATAACGTTAGATATATTAAGCAAAGGTGCAGGCGAGCTAACCATGTGTTCTTCTTGGATAATGCCTCCTACTTCCTCTAGATCCTAAATGAGGTGAGTTCTCATCAGTACGGCTATGATGAGTCTAGGGTAGGGAATGTTTTAGTGCAAAAGTGGTTTTAGCTACAATCCTCGGGTTGATGTTTTGATGATAAAAAAAAACAAACAGATAAAGAATAACTATCCCTAACTGTATTTGTTGAGGGTGCATATGGGTTATATTAATTATTATCCATTCTAAAGTAGCATAAATTACAAAGCATGTAAGAAATCTATTAATGGAGCAAGCTGTAATACTACAAAGACAAGTGGAACAAAGTATGCCTTCCAATATAATATATATCCTTTAATGATTGGACCAATATAAGATTTCACTTCTTCTCTACAATCCAAATTTGGTGATACGCGCCTTTGTTATTGCAAGCTTTGTTTGACTCTGAAAAAAGCAAACAAGCTTCGGTTGAATCTGATACCCGAACGGGTGTCTTAGTTGCCTTTGGAAACTCAAACAAATAGTTCAATTATCTCTAATGAATTCGACAAACTACTACTCGTCTGCCTCTAATGAATTCAACAAGCATATGTTCGTTTGCCTTTGATTAGCATGATAAGCAAGTAACTATCTCTAGCTCTGATAAGTATGACGAGCGAGTAACTTCCGCTGCCCTCTAATAAGCGTAACAAGCAAGTATTTGCATCTGCCTATCAAAATCACATCAAGCGTTTGATTGTCTGACTCTGAGTTGTTATGTATCATATGAAAAAGTCAATGCTATAAAAAATGACAACGTTCCAAAGTAGACAAAGAAAATGAACATCATCTAAACATTCTATATCCGCTACCTATAAAAAATCATTAAGATTTGATTATAATATCCTCTAATTTTGTGTATTCAATACCAAGATACATAGAATCATTCACGTGGATATATATATATATATATATATGGATACTTATTAAAGACCGATCTGTTGGAACAAAGTTGGGAGAATATTTGATCAAGTTGAAGAAAATATTCAAATTTATGACTGAAGAAAATCTTTGACAAAGTTAAAAAGAAGATATGGTCAAGATTTGATCAAGATTTATTACAAAAAGATATGAATTATTTAGAAGAAGATTTGATCAAGATTTATCGACAACAAAATATGAACAATATCAATCTGAACAAAATACGAACATAATCAATCTGAAGAATTTACAAACTCAATTTAAATAAAATACAAACATAATCAATCTGAAGAATTTACAAACTCAATATAAACAAAATACATACATAATCAATCTTGAAGAAGTGCTCATATTGGATTCAGAAATAAAAAATTATCTAAAGAACATATTATCAGAAAGCATCTTGTTTAGAACTACTTTTGAATAAGATCATTGTTGACCAATCTAGGAATGAAGATCTCAGAATTAAACAAGGACTAAATTTAAGACCTAATTTTATCTATAAATAGATACTCAAGGTTGAAGAAGAAGATCATCGAAAATCAGAAAAGAGTAGAAGAACTCATAAGCTCAAAATTTCAAATTCATGTTAAGCAGAAGGTGGGTATATTCATGTTCAGCAGAGGGCATCATCCATGGCACGATTTGGGGAAAAATGAAGAACGACTCAAAGGACTGATAAAACTTCATGAGAATAGAGATAAATGGGGTTTAGATTACGAACCAACCAAATTTGACAAGCAAAGATTGGCCAAAAAAAAAAGTTAGCTCGGATTTAAGATAGATACCCTAGAACCGAAATGAGTCCCATCTGTGACATTCAACATAGTTTCCAAAGTTCATGAAAGACAAACAAGACTCATATTGCAATAGCTGGAGATGATCTTTCGATCGGTGATGCTAATTGGGTTCGTCCATATGATGCAAAAGCATAAATCAAGAATGGGGAGACAATCAAGTTGCCTATAGTATTCAATGCAATTCCCATATTTGAGAATAATCCATTAACAAATGATTGTACTAAAATCTCGCCACATAACTTTGACCATCTTACTAATCTGGCAATAAAAGATCATGAAGAAGATTTTGAATTTCCCATAAAATTGTTAAAATCGGTAAAACAAGAAGCTAAGGGAACTATGCCCCATAAGGGACCAATAAAAGTGATTAGTCTAGGGAAAAGAAGAAAATAGAAAGGAAGTTAAAGTCGACAATATCTTAAAGAAATAAGTATATCATGAACTAATCCAACTCCTACATGAATACAAATATATTTTTATCTCGTCATATTAGGATATGTATGGATTGGATACTAGCATAATGGAGCATAAATTTCACTTTAAACCCAATTTTTCTTCGGTCAAACAAGAATTAAGGCCAATAAAGTCCGATATGTCATTAAAAATTAGGGAAGAGGTAAAAAAAAAATTTGACGCTGGGGACTTTGCTGTGGCAAATTATCCCAAATGGATAGCCAATATTGTACCGATGCTAAAAAGGAAGGAAAAGTTCGAATGTTTGTTGACTATAGGGACCTTAACAAAGTCAGTCATAAAGATGATTTCCTGTTACCTCACATCGATATTTTGGATGACAATATGGTTCGCCATTCACCTTTTCTCCTTTATGGATGGTTGCTCAAGATATAATCAAATCATAATTGCAGCCGAAGATATGGAAAAACCAACTTTCATCACCCCTTAGGGAACATTGTGTTACAAAGTAATTCCTTTTGGTCTAAAGAATGCTGGGGCAACCTACCAAAGAGCTATGGTAACTCTATTCCATGACATGATACATAAAGAGATATGAGTTTATGTAGATGACATGATTGCTAAGTCACAAACAGAAGAAAAATATGTGATTGATATAAAGAAACTCTTTAACGATTCAAAAAGTTCAAGCTAAAATTTAGCCCCTTCAAATGCACATTAGACGTACAGTCGGGTAAATTGTTAGAATTTGTGGTTAGTCAGAAAAGAAAAGAGGTCGACCCCGATAATGTTTGAGCCATTTTGGAAATGCCTCCCCAAAGTACAGAGAAATAGGTTCGTGGTTTTCTTGGGAGACTAAATTATATTTCAAGATTTATATCACAACAAGGGGTTGTAATAGGCCAGACCAAACCAGGCTTTAAAAGGCCTAAGCCTGACCTACGATTAATTTTTTAGGCCTAAGCCTGACTTACGACCTATCATAGGCTTTTTTCCGGCCTGGCTTGGCTTGGAAGCCTATTTAAAAGCCTTATTCATATTAAAACATTTAAATGCTCTACTCATACCAGATGCTCTCCACATACCAATATCAATGTACATATCTATATATATTAAACAAAAAATAATTTTTCTAACAAAATAATTTAAAAATAAATCTGAAACAAACATCTTTTAAACCCTAAAACATAATTCTTGGTTTCAAAAAATATTTTTTTTTTTTTCTGAAACAAACGCACCCATTATTATCTCTCAAAGAAATATGGAAGGACTACTGAGTTATTGACTAATTGAATGACTACCGAATATGGAACGACTACCAAATATGGAATGAATATCGAATATGGAATGGCTACTGAGTGATTGCCTAATTGATAGAATTTAAAATAGAAAATAATATTATTAATATAATAATAAAAAATAACATTAATAAATAATTAAATATATATAGGCCGGCCTGTCAGGCCTAATAAGCTTTTTTATAAGCATGAGCCTGACCTATTTAAATAAATAGGCTTTAAAAATAGCATGAGCCTAGCCTTTTTATTAAATAGGCCAGACCATAGGCCCCTGTCGGACGACCTAGCCTATTCTCATCCCTAATCACAACTAACTGCCACTTGTGAATTGATCTTTAAACTTTTACGGAAAAACTCAAACAGTTGTGTGGAACAAAGAATGTAACATTAAAACATAAAAAGGAAGTTATTTAGAAAATGGTTGTAACAAAAAAAGATTGGCATGAGATGTTGCCGTTTGCACTACACGAGTATCGCATTCGATACGCACTTCAACTGGGGCAACCCCTTTTTCCTTAGTATATGGAATAGAGGCTGTGCTACCTATTGAAGTAGAAATACCCTTTTTCCTTAGTATATGAGATAGAGGTTGTGCTACCTATTGGGTACAAACACATTTCGATCAATTGAATTTAATTGAAGAAAAAAGGTTGGCGGCCTTATGCCATAGGCAATTATATCAGAAAAGACTGAAAAAAGCGTATGAGAAAAAAATACGTCCTCGAGAATTCCGAGAAGAAGACCTGGTGTTGAAAAAGATCTTACCCATTCAAAAGGATTATCGTGGGAAATGGACTCCTAACTTTGAAGGCCCATACGTCGTGAAGAAAGCTTTCTCAGGTGGAGCTTTGATCCTTATGAATATGGATGGAAAAGATTTAGCTCTTCCTGTAAACTCAAACACCGTAAAAAAGTATTATGCTCAAATAATGAATACCCACTAGGTTGAAAACTTGAAAAGGCGACCTAGGCAAAAATTAAGGTACAAAAAAAAAATACCCGTTAGGTTGAAAACCTAAAAGGGTGACCAAGGCAAAAACTAGGGTAAAAAAAAAAAAAATACCCGCTAGGTTGAAAACCTGAAAGGGCAACCTAGGCAAAAATTAGGATACACAAAATATCTGTTAGGTTGAAAACTCAAAAAGGCGACCTGAGAGAAGAAGAAAAACAACAACAAAAAAAAAAGAACAAAGAATATATACTTGAAAAGACAAGATCAATAATATGGATCGGATTATGGCATGAGAAGTTAGCCTACCTTTGAATTACTAGTAACCATGTCGGGTCTTCCACCCATTTCTTTTATTTTATCTTATGTATATTATTTTTTTCTTTCAATATATTGATATATACTGTTATCACCTTTATAACGACTCGCACCCGAAGCCAAGAAAACGACTCGCACCCGAAGCCAAGAAAACGACTCGCACTGAAGCCGAGAAAACGATTCGCACCCAAAGTTGAGAAAACGTTTAGTATCTTGAAATTGGGTAAAAGACTTACCAAAATCATATTCGGACAAAATTAGAGTTGTCATCTTTACTTATCACTTACTTTAATTCTCAAAGTAAATTCTAAGTAACGAGGGACAACTTTTGACACCTAATTTTGTCCGCTACTTTATAATTTCTAATAAATATATAAAAAATTAAAAAAATAATGATAAAAATAATAATAAAATAAAAATAAATAGTTAGATTTATAGAAAATCATGTATTGTGTTTGGTTTCTATTTGACTCTGATTCCTTTCCAGAAATTTTTACTATTTTCTAAAATACACAAAATAAAAACAAACGTATTGGATTGATGGTAATAAAAATCATTATAATGGTCATCATTTAAATGAAAAGAAACCGAAAAGAAATGAATCAATGGTAAAAAAAATTAATATAATGGTGGTCAATTGAATAGAAAAGAAACCGAAGAAATGAATCAACGAGAATAAGAATTAGTATAATTGTGGCCAATTAAATGAAAAAAACCGAAAGAAACATATTAATGGTAATTAATTGGCAATTATTCTCTTGTCTTTTGTAAACTACATACAAAAAGTCTATAAATAGTCTACCACAAGGGGACAATTGGGGGCACAATTTGAGAGCACAAAAAAATAAAAGGGAAGAGAGTACAATAGGCAAAAGAGGAGAAAAGTGGAGAAGAAGATTGGAATTACATACTCATAAGAAACTAGTGTGGTAAATATTTTCTCCCCGTCCATTTTTATTGACATTATTGTTGTTATAGAGGTTTTTCTATGATGTATATATGACATTAAAAAGTGTTTTTTTTTGTTTGGCGATTAAATTTTGGAATGAGCTAATAAAAATCAAGTCGGTTGTAATACGATCGTTTTTATTTTCATTCGACTGTGACCTCTCCTCTTTATTTTATTTTCTTTCTTGCGGGTTAGATTTTAAACTCCTTTTGTTATTACTGTCGTCGGTCCGTGCCACATATGCGCTGCCGGCTCGCGAATCTACTCTTGAATGTTTATCCTTTACAGTTTGTAAAAGACAAATAAAAGTATTTTCTTAAAATAAAACGATACACAAATCAATATACAACACATCACTCCTATTATTATTATTATTATTATTATTATTATTATTATTATTATTATTATTATTATTATTATTATTATTATTATTATTATTATTATTATTATTATTATTATTATTATTATTATTATTATTATTATTATTATTATCATTATTACTATTATTATCACTATTATGTTGTTAATTTATTTTGACATATATATAAAGTAAAATTAATAATAAAATGGATTAACACATAAATATTTTTTACCCAAGAACTAAGTGAGTTTTGATTTCCCTATTGCACCTGGGGATTTGTAGGAGCAATGTCTTTCCCTTGTCAAACCAAATTAATAAACAATATTTTTCCTTCTTTTATTAATGTAAATAATTTCTTTTTTTTTTAATTATTATTTTGAGGTAAAAATAAATAAATAAATAGTATGTATATAATTAATTATAGGGTAATTGTTTTAACGGACACTGTAGGGTGGTAATACATCCCCTACTCATAATCGACTCTCGAATCCGAATTTTTTGGATAAAAAATTATTATTTCAGGTTTTATCCAATTTTTCCTTTAATAAAAATAAAATTGGTGGCGGCTCCTTTTTCGCGGACAAACCGAACACGACAGTTATGATTCAGAGGATTATAACGGAGACTTAGAGGAAGAGGAACTGAATTTCATATCCAAAAAAATTCAAAAGATGTGGCAAAACAGAAAGAAAAAATTTATCCAAAGATATTACAAGGAATCCAACAAAGGAAATGATGATAAATATGACATAAAAACATCACCTGCTATGGATGCAATGAACCTGAACATATCAAGTCAGAATGTCCAAATATGGATGAAAGGAAACATTAGAGGAAAAATTCGAGACCCAATAAGAAGAGTCTGATGGCTACATGGGATGCTTTTGACGAATCTTATGATAATGAAGAACAAATAAATTTGGCTCTAATGGCTCATATCAACTGTGCCTATGGATCCAACACAAATTCTAACTCTTGAAGTGAATCAACAGATGAAGAAATGGAGTTATTTTCTAACTTAACTCGATCTGATTTAATTACTGTATAAATGACTTCTTGAGCAAGAATCTCAGTTGTCTTTAAAACTAAAACACTTAGGACTGAAAATGCAAATCTAACTGAAACAATTAATGTTTTAAACAATGGAAGTGCTGAAGTTAAAACAAAAAAATGCAACTCTGAAAACTAATATTGCTGAACTTAAGGCTGAAAATCTAATTATGAAAAGTAATCATAGTTCAACATCAATTGAAAATACCACATGTCACTTTGATAAACATGAAGAAGTATTTATAGATTTTCTTGCTAATGATATGGAAAGAAGCAAATATGCTTATATGATTTATGGAGTTAGTAGAAATGGTAAAATAGGTCTAGGATTGGAAGAAATTGTAACTGAACCTAAGCTTAGTTAGAGGTCTACCTAGACTTAGTTACAAAACTGAAATTATGTGTGAAACTTGACAAAAGGGAAAACAAACAAAAAACTCCTTTACCCCTAAGAAATCAATATCTACCACAAAGCCCCTTGAGCTCTTACATATAGATCTTTTTGGGCCAGTGAAAACAACCTCTCTAAGTGGAAGGAAATATGATTTTGTTATTGTAGATGATTACACTAGTTGAACATAGGTAAAATTCTTAATAAGTAAGGATGAATCCAACAAAGTATTTATCATATTTTGCAAACAAATAATGAATGAAAAATGTCTTAAGATTGTACCAACTAGAAGTGATCATAGAAGAGAATCTGAAAGCAAGCGTTTTAAAAGTTTTTGTGATGAGAATAGAATATCTCGCAACTTCTCATTTCCTAGAACACCCTAACAAAATGGAGTTGTAGAAAGAAATAATAGATCACTCCAAGAAATAGCCAGAACCATGTTAAATGATATGAATGTTGCAAAACACTTTTGGGCAGAAGCAATTAACACTACGTGTTATATTCAAAATATAGTCCTAATTATATCTATATTGAATAAAACACCATATGAATTGTGGAAAGGTAAAAAGCTTTAAACAATTTGGTTGTACTTGTTGTTTGTTGAGCACAAAAGATAACCTTGGTAAATTTAATTCTAGATCTCAAAAGTGTACTTATATTGGATACTCTGAAAAATCTAAGGCTTATAAAGTGTTTAATAGGGAAATTCAGATTGTGGAAGAATCCAAACATGTTAAATTTGATGACAAACAACTCGACCTTAAAAATTCAAAGCAAGATGATGATAATGCAAGTTTACCGGAATCAGAGGAAGCATATGCAGACAAATTAGAAGAACTTGAAAAATCATAAGATAAAAGCAAATCAAAAGAAGATGAAAAATCATTAGAGGACGAATCTGATTGAGTCAAAAACAGTCAAGATAAGTTAGAGCAAAGATATGGATGGAAATACAATGTCATCTCATCCTTAAGCTCTAATAATTGGAAGTGCAAATGATCCTTTTGAGGACCAGATCATCACTAAAAGATACCACTTTGTTTGACTTACTTCATCAAGTGAGCCTACATCTATTGATGAAGCATTGACAAATGATGGATGGATTCTTGCAATGCAAGAAGAGTTTAATGAATTTAAGAGGAATGTTGTTTGAGATCTAGTACCTGGACCAAAAAAGAACATTATTGGAACCAAATGGGTTTTGAGAAACAAGCAAAATGAAAAAGGTGAAGTGGTCAAAAACAAAGTAAGACTTGTCGCACAAGGCTACAGTAAGTAATAGGCCATTGATTACACTGTGACATTTGCTCTGGTGGCGAGGTTAGAATCTATTTGTATCCTACTTTCTTTTGCTGCAAAAAATAACATTGTATTATTTCAAATGGATGTTAAAAGTGCTTTTCTAAATGGTAATATAAATGAAGTCTATGTTAAATAACCCCTAATTTTGAAAGTTTTGAATTTCCAAATCATATTTTTAAACTTAAGAAATCTCTTTATGGTCTAAAATAAGCACCTAGGGCATTATATGATTGACTTAGTAACTTCTCAAATAACATTCTACTAGTTTTACTCTTCTTAAAGGATGTGTAAATCCTAACAACAATTATTCTACATATTTCACAAAAGTTAGACATATAGAGAAATATTTAAAATATTTCACATCTTCAAGAATTATAAACAAAAATGCACATAACTCAAGAAAACCTACGATGGTGAAATATATGTCAAGAAAGCGTTATTATCAAAAGTTTCAAAAACTTAGTTAGAGTTTTAAACAATAACTTGAAGCAAATTTTTTCCTTGTAATAGCTGATGCTTGTTGAGTGAATGTATGAGTTCCTTAAAATGCACATTTGGTGTGTCGTTAAGAAGTTGAATGTTATATATTGAGTGACAACCAAGAGATCCTCTCAAGTGTATTCAGTAATTGAATATGGGAAAATCTTTGTAATGAAGTTGAAAATGAACCAAAATAAATTATTGTGTGAAAATCTCTCTACTCTTATCTTGTTATTCATTTTTCATTTTTATTATTTAATCTTAAACGTAACTAATGTGAAGAAATCCCTTAGAGGTTGTCAACGGTTTTCTAACAAATATTTTTAGAAATAAGCTTAAACTAAATTTCAACTCCCTTTATTGTGTTTAACTTATATTTTCACATGCACCATCAAATGAGGCAACATACTTTGAACCAAAGAATTGTTGTTGTGTCTTCTTGGAAAGAATTTGCTCCTCCATCGCCTATTCAATTGATTAAGGAACTACCTTTCCACCATGACAAGTTATTTTTTTCAAGATCTTCCAAAACAATAATAACCTAACATTGCTTCAACTACGAAGGATGCTACTATGATGCATGCCAAAATAAGATTTTGTGGTAGTAACGAAAGAAGCTTTTAACAAGTGGTTGACGAAGAAAGAAAAGACCAAAAAGATTGTGTAAACTAAAAAATGTTGAACTATATAAATCTAAATAAATGTTATTCTTAAGAGGTAAAGCAATAAATACAAAATTCAACTTCGGAATAAAGTTCATCAAACTTGAGATGGATCACAAAGACAAACCTTCCGGTTCAACACAAAAAATACTACACACAACATGCGCTCATGCATGTTTCTTTATTCAAATTAAGAGTAGAAAGCACGAGAAAACTAAAATCATAATCCTAAATAGGAATTGGATCTACAAGCACAACTTTGATATATGCTTTCATTACTCCATCAAAATGAGTGTAGTTATCTTTATCTTTATAAATCACATCAATAAAACGTGAAACGTTGAGAATGCAAGTCAAAAAATTAAGGAGTCGAAACTTTGGTTGGTCTAAGACATTCTTCATTCATATATCTTTCCATGTAACTGCAATTCTTTTTTGGCATTCTTGAATAGCAGCTTCCCGAGATATACCATATTGCTTTGTATAACAACCCAATAATGAGCAAACATGTCCTCTTTTATGTTCAAACTATATATCCAAGTAGAAATAAGTCATTCAATTATTTATATTATGTTTAATTTAACCAATATTAGAAATTGCAGAGAACATCTTTTATATACTACATAAATACCTCACTGGACACAATTTCATCACTTAGTCTGCAAAGACGAGAAGCGGCAGTAACCATTTTTGGCTCATTTAATACCCAATCGAAGATGTTCTTCGTAGCATTATCGCCCATGCCAATGTAAGAAACAAAAATCAGCAAAGGGTAAGAAGCTGATAATATTGATACACGCATGTATACTCTTCTGTTGTTGGTATATAATTTTCGTTCATCCATCTAGCCTCAGTCATAAAAGCTTGGATTGTCTTTTTGAACTGTCATCATGCAATACAAGAGAACTATGAGTAATCTCATATACTTTTAATAATGATAATATAATTAAAAAAATACTCATGGTCTTTTAACAAGTAATTCAGGTTATATACTTATAGTTGGTAATAATTCTAAAGACATTAAGGTTGTAGCACAAACTCTTCTTGTATGTAAGAGGTAAGGGTATAGAGCCTTCCTTCTTTGCTCATTTCTTGCTCAATTTCTTCATAAACGTTCCAAAATGTTCTATAAATTAATTTCATGTAATCTGAAAGATCATCCAAGACGCTAATATCCCACCAGAAAATCATTTTCTTTATAATTACTTTACCGTTTTTTATAGAAAAATAGATAAAAAAATAGAAATGTTTTATAAAAGCGAGAGAAAAAGAAAAGTGATGAAAATATATATTTATTTATATGTCTAAACTAACCTTTCAATTGCCTTGGTAACAATTTCTAGTTCATCAATGGTTCCATATGCGTCATATGTATTATCAATGAGGGATAATAGCGCGATTACTTTTGTCATCATTTTTCATTTTTCTTGCTTGAGAATATTAGGCTCAAAATATGTAGTCAAAATCCAAAAGCATAATTCTGCACTCCTATCTCTTGCATAAGGTAGTTTTGTGGGGATGTCCAACTCCTTCCACCATCTTGAAAGACAAAAAATAATATATGATACTTTTTATCATTCTTTATCTTCATAATCATAGTAATATTGTTTTGTTACAAATAATAAGAGAGTTTGTCTATTTGATTGAAAAACTTACTTGCAAAAGTTTCCAAATTCCTTTTGATGTAGGCTTTGGAGCATATTAAAATCCAATTTCGCCAAAGTGAGTAAAATTGAATTATGTGAAGGATCTTGCTCGTAGATAGAAATGTAGCTTCGAGCCTCTAGCCTGGGCAAATTCTTGTGAAGAGCCTGCCTTAAGCTATGATTGACTTGTGCCCCAAGAGAAGAGCTCAATTGGCTAGCAACGGACTTAAGGTGAGTGGAAGTGAAATCCAATGCCTCTTCCAAAATATCCTCTCCATGAATCATCATATGTGAAGCTTTGTACAAGCTTAACATTCCTTGAACATCTGTAATAAGTTTTTCACTAAAATTTCCTTGTTCATCCTTGAATTTGTTGAACACATCTACCATTAAATTGAAGTCCATTAGAAAGAATAACATTTGAAGAAACTTAAATAATAATTAAGAAAGATTAATAGTACTCTCTTATACTTTTTCTAAGGTACATATTAGTCCTATTTGTGGTCTTAATTATAAGATTTTCACATCAATGTTCATTGTTTTTGGTCCTAAAAAAGCCATTTTCAATATATTTTTTTGATCTATGTAATTTTAAGTTTTGTTTCTTAGATATCGGGTGGAGCAGTTTGATCAAGAGATAGAAAAAGTTCTTCTTTCATTATTTAATTTAAAAAAAGTTATTTCATTAAAATAAAATTGAAATACGACACTATCATTGTGAAAATAAGTAAATATATGAATGTTATTTCTTACAACTTTAAAAAATATTATTATGGATATTTAAATATGTATTGAGTGTTCATTTGAAATGTTTTGAGTTAGAAAATATTTTGATTTATAATATTTTATGATTGGATTTAAGATATTTGAATAATTTTTAAATTTAATAATAACAATATCATTTATTTATCAATTTTTTTAGTTAAAGCGTGGGTAATGGGTACGGGCACTTAAGTACCTAGAGGGTAAGGGTACGGTTATTAAAGTTGATACCCAAGAGGATACGGGTAGAGCATGTGTATTTTTTAAATCGCGGGTATGAGGACATGTACTATAGTACCCTACCCATTGCCATCCCTATCATTAAATTCTCTTTAAGTGAAATTCAAGAAAAACAAGGTTGACTGAAATTAACTACGATTCAATTATTTCCTTAATACAAAATATTATTTTTAAGTAAAAATCCATTTTCCACGCCCGTGTACCAAACAAATTTCATTCATGCAACTCTTTGAGATCATTAGTACCTAAATGTTGGTATAAAGGGTTAGTTTATCCTACGGTAAAAATTAAATTAAATAATAAGTTAACAACCATAAAATATAAATATAAAATCTCTTTGTAATAAAATATTTAGTGAAATTGATTTTTAATAATTCTCAAAGACGTATCAAGTCATAAAATGTACCTAAATAATTCAAATAGTAACTCACCTAGAACACATAATTAGATCAAAATAAAAATAACAATAAAACGTGTGCAAGTTATGCCCCTAAGGTGTCCACAAAGAAGTCACACATACCAAGGAGAAGAATTAAACTAACCACTAAGGCGTCGACAAAGATGCATATGACATTTCATGATAATGATAATGATGCTCAAGGTACATGTCACAATTCACTTAGGTAACTAAAAAGATAAATTGTTCAAAACATGTACAAATCACCAGTCATTTAAGCAACCACAAAGATAAAAGGTTCACAACACATATCACCAGCCAGTTAGACAACTACAAGGAGAACAATGTTCAAAACAAAATCACCAGTCACCTAGACAACCACAAAGATAAAATATTCAAGATGAAATTTTAATCATATATGATATCAAATTTATATTCTCATGGATGCTCGAAATCAAGAATCAGTAATTTCACTATCTCAAACATTGAACACATAAACACGTGAATAAATGTCTCAAAATCATAACTTTCATTTCATATACTATAAAATTGGAGTAGCAACTTGTTATTGATACACATTACCAGTTAAATCACGATGAACACGTACAAATAGAAACTTTATTCTTTCAACTATAAAATTCCTCTCATTATTAGTCGTTTAAGCATACAAATCAAACTTTATACTAATGCATTTCAATGATTAACTTTCTCATATTATCATGATTAAAAATATAAGTTTTTCATCAATTTCCTCAACACACGTATATTGTTTATAAAAGTAAAAAATTTAAAATTAAAATACTCAAAAAGACAAGACTTTAAATAAAATACATCATAACAAATATATTATTATATCCTAATAAACATCAGAACTTTATAATTAAGTACACTAGAACACATAAGAATTGCAATGTTACGTTCAACATTTTCACAACAAGCATACTTATCATGTTATAATAAAAATAAAATAGAACTTTTTAATTATGTTCATCAAGACAACCATAATACTCAAAAAAAATCAAAACATTATAGTTAAATACAAACATGAAATCAACTTTTTCTTTTAAGACATCATACCAATATCTTACAAACCACTCATTTAATATCTACCCTAACTTTGCATGGAGAAAAATCTTTATCTTAAGCGCTTTCTTTGTTAACACCTCTAAATTTCCACGAGATATAGCTCACAAGACAACGATAAATTCAATAGGAAGAGATATTGGAATTTACTTAATAGACTTAGAAAATTATTTTAGAAGTGTATGAGTGATGAATGGGAGTGAGAGCAAGAGGGCCTAATGTATGAACAGAGGAAGGAGTCGTGAGATTATTAAAATAAGGGGGAATTTCAATAGTTATTTACGTTGCAATATTACTATTGATTTCTTTGTCTAAAATTAAAGTGCACTTAATTTCAAAATTATACTACCAATCGGTTATGTTTCCCTTCCTTTTGTTTGTGATATAAAATTTGGGAACTTAGGAGAAAACAAAAGTAAGTGCGAGAAAAGAATAGGAAGACATTGATGTGTAAACTGCCTTTTTAAATTTTTTCTACTAATAGTTATGAAACCAAAAATAGTCTAGAATTCTTTTTATAGATAATTAAAATAAAATCATAATTTTAGTTTAAGAGATAGGGAAGCGTGAGATATAACAAAGGAGGAGAGTCTTTTTTTTTTTGCCTCTTAATTACACAAAAAAATAAAATTCATAATTAAATTTGTAACCTTCATTTCAAATATGAATTAAAGGTTGTAAGAAGGAGAGATAGCGAGACCATGGTGTTGAGAATGAGGGAATGTACAATCTCTCTTCTCTTAATTGATTGATACAAAGACATAAAGTTTACATTATGCTAAGACAACACCATGAATTGTCATAAAATTTTGTCATGAAGGAGAGTAAAAGAAATGAGTCAAATCACTTTTTTATACTAAAGCTGGATGAACCAAATATATTTTCAAGCAAGACGCAATATTCAAATAAAAAAATATCCAACACATCCCTTTCATGATTATCTAAACTAATCAAAGGCTATTATTATTCAAGTAAAATACAAAGTGATAAAATTTAATTTAATTTCTTTACACATAAAATAAATTATTAATTAAATAATAAATCATGACAATTACTAAAAAGACACATATAAAATACATATGAAAATATCAGGGTGTTACATAATCTCTCTCTCAGATTTTTGAACTAAAAAAATGACGATTTAACATATTTTAGATTACGTGAGATACAATTATATTTTATAGAACAATCAAGATGCATTAACTATTCATATATCATTAATTAAATTACAAATATGAAAAATTTATGTAGTTGAAAGTTAAGTTTTTAAGGTGGTTTATTCTGATTTTATGAGTGTTAATCATTCTATAATCATCGTATCATATGACACATTATTTAAAGCATGTCACGTCGCCATTTTCTTTGTTAAAAATTGATAAAGAGAAACAAAAAATTTTAACTTTTAAAATAAAGGACTAATTTTGTGAATTAATAAAAATAGCAGAGTTAAAATTGGAATTAAGCCAAAAAAAAAATATATATATAAGTGTGCCTACCTATGGAGATGTTTCAGAAGGTGGCTTAGGAGTGAAAATTTTAATTAGAAGTTTTTGGTATAGGTCTTGTGAGTATATGGCGTTGGTTTTGTATTAGTGTATTATTTGTTTATCCTTGTTTTGAAATGTTTGCCGATGGTTAATTGCATGGATTTTTGCAACATTAAGATTTAATCTGTATTTTTATTCCGCTAATGTGACAAATGATTTGGGTTGTGATATCTAATATCTTGAAATAGTTTTTAATTAAGTTAGGTTTTGGCTTAACCGTTTTTATTTTTTGGAAGATGAAAATAAAACTATTTTGGAGTTTAGGACTTCATATATTTCGTGTGCTTTATGTTTTTCCATCATAAGATACTCCGCCAATCTATCATTTTCTCTCTCATTAATTCGTAAAACATGGGAGAATGTTTTTTTCATGGTCGGGGCTGGATTTAGTATTTTCAAATGAAGATGTAATTTTATTTTACTATTTGAAGATATGATAAAAAATCAAAACATTTGATGTGGTTGATGTCAATTTGGTGGATTTGGAAGATAAGAAAGAACATAGTTTCCAAAAGTGAGGTTGGAAATAAGGACTAGTTGTTGGCACAAATAAAATTAGTTGTTTGAAGTGGCTCTTCCTTGGGATAATTTAGGTGAAAAAATGTGTAGGCTTGGTTTGTGTTTTGTATGCAACTTCTATTAGACTATGCAACATTTTTTTTGTGATTATGTGAGTTTTAAGAGTGTATTTACGAGTCAAAATGTTTCAAAGCATACTATATAAGGTTTCTTGTAGTGATTTTTGTCTAACTTGTGAGCACAAAATTTGGTGGGAGTTATCCAATTCTTTTTAGTTGACGAGTAGATTTCTTCTGCTATGATGTTCTATCTGAATCATTTTGATCGGTGTTAATGGTTGGAGTAACTCTTGTACTCTCTTTAATAATATTTTTCTTAAAAAAAAAATTAAAAACTTAAAAAAAATGTTTTGATTTTTCAAATTACTAAAAATGCTAGATATGTATTCAAAATTAATATTAGAATGGTGTGAAAAATATTGAATTTATATTATCTTAAAATTTTTAGTTAAAGTGAAAATAAAATAAGAAATTATGCAAAGAAATCGTCTATTTACTTTGTGAAGATATTTGTTATATATTTTCTAAATTTTGCGTTTTTTTATTTACTAAAAATTTAACTCGTTTCTGTGAGCCGTTGTAGGCGTACTTTTAAGGCCCAAGCATGGCTTGATAGAAATCTGGTATGGTTAGTTAACCTATTTAAAAGTCTTTCATTTTAACATTTTTGAATAAGTAATCAAACATACTTTTAAATAGATTAACGAATTAATATGTTAATGAAATGAAATTCTATTTTGATATTTAATAAGACATTTTGAAGAATATGACTTTATACACATCCTACTTAAATTCTATTTTATAATAATGCATTTAAATATGTCAAAAAACTAAACAAGGTTAATATGTGTAAATTGCTAAAAGAAGAATATCTAACATAAAGATCAAAATTTAATATAAAAATTATAATAGTATAAAGTTATCATTTATATTTATTTAAATATATCGGCTTAATAGGTCTAAAAGACTTGTTTTGTGACATGTAACACAAACATTTTAACTAAATCAGGTTTTTTGAGAAGCCTTAGTCTTGTTTGTTTAAAAAAAAACCCTAGTCTTGTCTAGATATGACGTTGGCTAGATCGTAGGCTCATATCGGTCGACCTGACCTATTCTAAGCTGGTGTTAAACACCACCAAAATCTATTAGACTATTTGACCACATACTATGAGACCGCCACTATCTGACCATTCGATGAAATGTGTAGTTCTGATCATGAGAGGGGTGCCTTAAGATTGTCACATTCGATGGGAGAAGATTTTTATTTTTTGTTTTGCAAAAGAAAAAGTTGAGCTTCTTTTTCATTAAAGGATATCAAAGAACAAAATGACACCAAAACAAACATGATATAGCTATCTTCAACTTAATTTTGTAGAAACGTTTTCCTTCCACGTAGTACTTCATGAGAAGGATTTGTTCTTCTCATTTTAATATTAAAATGGGAATTCCTTTATATGCCACCATCTCGTTACCCATGTCTAATGACCTAGGACATGAACAAAATTGAAGCCAATTCAATAAACATGGCAGCAACACATGTCTTCCAATAACTTGTTTCATGTATATCCATCACAAACAAATTGTCATGAGGTATTATATATGATGAAGCTGACACAGAACGTGCATTATCATTTTTCTGCATGTAATTAATATATATATAAAATTTATTGGATCACAAATATTTTATGGCCACACCATTATAAACTTAAATTAATTTATTTACTTTAATAAAAAATGCTAATATAGAACGTGCTCATTTTTCTGCATGCATATAATTATAATATATAAAATATTGAACTTATAATAACACTCTAAGACGAGCTACTAGTATCCACACACAAAATTTGAAACTTTGTTTGGATCACAAAAGTTACTTACAAATAAATTACCATCAAACTAAGTTATTTTCTTTAAATATTGTTTGCAAATTTAATATATATATATTATTTGTTTAATTTTTTAAATAAATAAAAAATATTATATATATATATATATATATATATAGTTTAATTAGTTAAAATTGAATCATTCAATCATCAAAATTAGAATCTTTATGTTATGGGTCATTTTAAGATTTGGAATCATCCATTCTTTTTTCATGGTTTTAATCTAAATATGTGGTTTCCAAACAAATTATGTTTTGGTTTCGTGTTTTTTATTTTTTATTTTTTGTGATTCTGTCGTCTTAAATCAACTTTGTTTGATTTTTCATCTTGGTGTGGTATTTGTTTGATTTCTCATCTTGGTGCGATGTTTGTCTGATTTATCGTCTTGTTTCGATGTTTATTTGACTTAGATTGATAGATCAACTTCAATCAATTATTGATTCAACCAATGACTAGGTTATCAACGTTCTAGATCCAGAGGCATAAATATTTTGATTACTTTGATTTTGTCAAATTATTTGCAGGCAATATGTCATTTTATGCTATTGACTTTGATGCAATGAGTATGTTCATAGCTTCAT
Organism: Cicer arietinum; assembly: GCF_000331145.2. Classification (NCBI taxonomy): domain Eukaryota; kingdom Viridiplantae; phylum Streptophyta; class Magnoliopsida; order Fabales; family Fabaceae; genus Cicer; species Cicer arietinum. The sequence continues at coordinate 35,175,108 of NC_021161.2, forward strand.
TTTATTTTAGCGATGTTGAGTTAGTATTTGTATCTAATGTACTCTATTGATTTGAATAAATACCTATCATTTTCTTTTTGTCATAAAAACAAAAAGTCATAGTATAATTAGGTTTGATTGACCGTTGAATCATCAAAATTTAAAATTAAAACTTTCAAATCAATAGTACCTAAGTTTAGCGAATATCATACAAAAAAAAACAAGTTAGCTTTATGGTAAATTATTTATAATTAAATCCCAGTACCTAGGTTCAAACCTAGTAAGATTCATTTTTAGAAAACACTAGAAGGGTGTTGGTAGTGGAGATACTCAAAAAGAATATAAATGTTAAGTTTCATTTTAGCCCCTATATTTTAAAAGTTTCAAGTTAGTCTCTTATTTTAATATAACACATTAAAAAACTTGGTTTCTTCTTTGATTTTAAATTATTTTCCTTTTGGTTAAAAACTTGTGTTTTTTATAATCATACACACATTAACGTCGTGTGTGTGTCAATATATATTATATATAGGGGTTATATCTAATGAAAATGAAAGGAATTATTATGAGCCCTCAAATTAAATTTTACGGTGAGATTTAATGGTCTTTCATGTGTCCCTCTTCTTCCTTAGTGATAATGCATTTTTTCGTAATATTAAAACATGTGACTGTTATGCTCCAACCTACTTAATTTATAGTTCCATGAAATCCTTTGTTTGCATCCTCTCCCCTTGCCTTCTTTGTTTGATCCGCTTTTTGCCTGCCATGAAAATCCGGTCTTGAATCTATGTTTCAATAGCACCGATTATGGAAAATCCCTTTTTTCCTCCATAACTTTTTTTGAGTACAATTCCACCACATATAGAAAGATACAAAAGATTAATTTTGAGGTGTTGTGAGAGTGAAAGTGTATTTAATTTACAAATAAATTTCTCCAAGGGCCAAAGCTATAACTTTCTTTTGAGACATTAAGGAAGCAACTGTGACAAGTTCTATTGTGTTCATAGCAGAGCTAACCACAACTTATATCGATATTAACCTAATGTTAAATGTAATTCAAATTGATTTGTAATTAGTTAGTTAGAATATAGTTAGAATATGGTTAGAAGTTGGTTAAGTTTGTTGTAACTGAATCAACAAAAAATTGTTTCTATAAAAGCCTTCAAAACCAAGAACAATCTTGTAATGCTGAACCAGAACATTCTCCAGACTGTCCAGATTGATAATCAATCTTCGTTTTCTGACTTTATGTTTTTCTTCCCTTTTCTTCTCAATTTCAATTCCTCTCAAATATACAACATGTTCTAACTATTGGCATCAAGAGCTTGGGTTCTAAACCTTGGGAAACACGAGTGAAAGTGTGAGGGGGAATCGAAATTGGAAAACACAAGTGTGAGTGAATTAAGACATGAATGAAGGAGGATTTCCATCGAATTTGCCAATTCTGGATGGGAAGAACTGGGAGAAGTGGTCTGCATCAATGAGATTGTTGCTGGGAGCTCAAGAAGTATTTGAGATTGTTCAAGATGGCTATGAACAACTTGGTGCGAATCCAACAGAAAAACAACAAACAACTTTCAAAGATTGCAAGAAAAGAGATTGCAAGGCATTGTTCTACATCCAGCAAAGTGTGGACTCAAACAATTTTGAAAGGATCTAGAAGGTATCTGCATCAAAAGAGGAATGAGATATTTTGGTGAAGTATTACATAGGTGATGAAAAAACCAAGAAGATCAAACTTTAAATGCTAAGAAGAAAGTATGAATTACTGCAAATGCATAACAATGAGAATGTGACTGATTATTTCAATCGAGTGTAGACAATCACTAATCAGATGAAAGCCAATGGAGAAGTGATGATTGAGGTTGTGATGATTGAAAAGATTTTGAGGATACTAACACAAAGATACGATCACATAGTGGTGGCTATTGAAGAATCAAAGAACCTTGATACAATGAAGTTGGAAGATTTGCAAAGCTACCTAGAAGCTCATGAATTAAGGGTAAAAGAAAGAGATAAGGCACACACACAAACACAAGCACTGCAAGCTTAGATCAGCAAGAAGTCCAATCAAGATGGAGTAAAAAACAAGAAATGGAAGGGAAAGTCAAGATGGCACCATAAATAGGATCAAGATGAGGAGGTTGGAGGTTCAAGAAGTCAACAAAACAGTGATAATAAAAGCAAGAAACCATCTGGCAAGAACAAGTTTGACAAAAGGAGGGTCCAATGTTATAATTGTCAAAAATATGGGCATTTTGCAGATGAATGCAGATCCAAGAAAGTACGAAGAGATAATGGTGAAGCTCAACTGGCCCAAGAAGACAGTTCTGACTTATATGAAGTGTTACTGATGCCTTCTACAAGCATGGAGGATGACTGTCCAGGATTGTGGTACCTTGACACATGGTGCTCGAATCACATGAATGGCCATAAAGATTGGTTTGTAAGTATTGATGAGAAGGTGAAAAGGGAAATCAGATTTGTAGACAACAGCATAGTAACTGCTGAAGGAGTTGGCAAGATATTGATTCAAAGAATGGATGGCAAATAATCTTTCATATGTGATGTGTTGTATGTGCCAAATATGAAGAGCAATCTGTTAAGCCTTGGACAATTGCTGGAGAAGGGATACTCTATGAGTATGGAGAATGGACAAATGAAGATGTTCGATAGTGCAAATAGGCTTATCTTGAAGGAATTATTGTCCAAGAAAAGAACCTTCAAGATTGAAATCCAGATCAATGAAAATAAGTGTCTTCTTGCAGAAATCAAGAGAGAAGACTGGCTATGGCACCAGAGATTTAGACATCTGAATTTTAGAAGTCTTCAAATGCTGTAAAGTAGTGATATGGTTATAGGAATTTCATAAATTCAAGTGCCAAAGGAGATATGTGAAGAATGTTGTCAAGCCAAGTAGCATAGGAATTCATTTAAATCAGAATTACCAACTAGATCCTCAAGAATGATGGAGGTAACTTTTTCTGATGTTTGTGGTCCATTTGAAGAAATGTCAGTAAGAGGTAATTACTACTTTGTATCATTCATTGGTGATTTTACAAAGAAAATGTGGATATATCTAATCAAAAGAAAGAATGAAGTGTTTGAGATACTTAAAAAATTCAAGAGAATGGCTGAAAAGCAAAGTGGTTCTAGTATGAAAATAATCAGGACAGATGGAGGAGGAGAATATAATTCCCATGAATTCCATGATTTTTGTGAAAAAGAAAGGATATTGCATGAAGTGACTGCACCATACACTCTCCAACATAATGGCATTGCTGAAAGGAGAAACAGAACTATAGTGAACATGGCCAAGAGCATGTTGAAGGGGAAGAACATGCCTCGTAGATTCTGGGGGGAAGCAGTATCAACTACAATATACATTTTGAATAGGAGTGCAACCACGAGACTGGGCACAAGGACACCTGAAGAAGCTTGGACTAGAAGAAAGCTAGCTATGAATCACTTGAGAGTGTTTGGCTGATTGTGCTTTAGGCATGTACCAGCTCAAAACAGAAGGAAGCTTGATGATAGGGCTGAACAAATGGTGTTGCTAGGTTATGATGCCACTGGGGCTTACAAGCTATATGATCCAAACAAGAACAAAGTGGTGATAAGCAGAGACATACTAGTGGATGAATCAAAAGGTTAAGACTGGACAATGAATGCAGTCAGCCCAATCTAGCAACCAGTAGTGCAGTAGCAGTTGAACTGGTTGAAGACTAGCCAACAGAGGTAGCAAATCAGCCAGCTTTTGAACTTATGAGGAGATCTGCAAGAGCAAGGCAACCTTCAATCATAATGTAGCCATATGAAGTAACATTTGACTCATCCATCAATGGAGATGGATAATTAATTCATTTTTCCTTGCTTGTTGAATCAGAACCAATAAGTGATGAAGAAGCATTGACTAATCCTAGATGGATAACAGCAAAGGATGAGGAGCTCAAAGCCATAGAAAAGAACAAGACATGGGAGTTGATGACCCTGCCAGTGAACAAGAGACAATTGATGTGAAATGGGTCTATAAACTGAAATTGAAACCTGATGGGCAGGTTGCCAGGTACAAGGCTAGACTTATAGCAAGGAGATTTTTGCAAAAACATGGGTTGGACTCTGATGAGGTATGATAGCGTTTCAGCAAGTGTACTAAATCGTTGCAAGTAATAATAAAACGGTAGTACCGAGTATCAAACTCAAGGATTGTATTTTACTATCGAATTATATTTAATTACTAAAATTGAACAAAAAGTTCCCAAGTTGGTTGAAATAATATTTGAAATTAACAACAGTAATAAAATTGATCATTTATAATGAGAAAAATGTCAGGGATGAGTTTCACTTCGAATCCAACCTTGATGTCTAATTTGATCCTAGTTACTGAATTCGTTTATTGAATTATTACCGAATTCTCTTTTATTATTCTTGCCCTGATGTCTTAGTGACAGAACCTTTAATTCCAAAGTAACCTCTAATTCCTTAGTAGATTTAAGATTAGAATTAAGCATTACCGTATAGAAATTCTCCTGTAAACTATTGTTTTGCAACTAATTTAATTGGTTTCATGACCTGCATCTATCCATAGACTACAAATTCATGAATTTCTCATCTCAAGCATTAGTAAAGTCCACTTCCTTTTCAAAATACGAATCGTAGAACATTTTAATGTTGATCAAGCAATAAAAAGCATTAAGCACAGAGATGAAAAAAATAATTCAATAAACTCATTCATATAACTGGAAATCAAATCAGAAAAATAAGAGTTTCATCTTGTTACACTCATCCCTAAAAAATAGGGTTTAGTTATTCATGACAAAGATAGAAAAGATAGAGATGAAAGAAGAATTATAAGAAGGATTCATGAATGATTCTTGATAAAACTGCTCCAATGACGTTAGAAACGGTCGTCTTTGAGTTTCTATGCTAGGGCACAAGTCTCCCAACTTCCCAATAGTCAATAAAATATCTAAAAGGTTAGAAAAAAAAATGTATTTTAATGTGTTCGGATGGGTGTCACGCGCCTCAAGCGCATCTGGACAGAATCAGGACTTGAAAATATTGTGGAAATGCGCCTCGGGCGTGCTTCAAGCGCACATCATCTTCTGTCTTGCGTTTAGTGAAATATTCTCCTCTCTGGAGTCCAAATTTGGTTTCGATGTCTTCAAGAACTTTGTAGCTATGGATCTTAGCTATCATTTGCACTTGGTTGGACTCCAAATGGATATCTACAACTCCAGATATGGCTGAAATACTCCACATATGTCATGTTGATTTTTCACCAAAATTCAGCATTGCACTAAAACAAAGAAACAACACAAAACTACGAAAAAAATCTCTACTTAATCAAGGAATAAGAATATAAACATTTCATTAAATCTAAAAACTAAAATCAACAAAATGTATCAAATAACTCCTTAAATTAACTAATGAATAAAAGATAAATAAGACTAAAAACAATTAAATATATGCATATGATGAAGAGTCATCAGTACATAACTTTAAAAAATTACGGTTGTTGTGTTTTTATTTTTTTTATTTCGAGTTCCTCTTAATATGAAGCTTTTGAGAATGTTTTTGAAAAAGAACATCTCAGATATGTTTGTTGTATGAAACATGGGATAACATTATCTCAAATCACTAGATCTACTTATTCCTTTACAAGATCGACATCTTCCTCCGAGGCGAATGAGATGATGAGGAAAATGAAAATTGAAATCAATGCACTTAAGGAAAAGATTGCACAATTAGATATGAAGGAGAAATTTGCACTCTTAATGCAAATGCAAAATTCAAAGGAAAAATAGGTAAAATTGTTTTCTTGACCCAGTTACCTATTTCCAAAGGCTTGAGCTTGATATGATACTTGTATATATTCCATATTAAAGTATATATATATATATATATATATATATATATATA
>NC_021161.2:35181144-35185790 GCF_000331145.2 Cicer arietinum
AGGCTTGAGCTTTATATGATACTTGTATATATTCCATATTAAAATATATATATATATATATATATATATATATATATATATATATATATTGTTGCAATTAATTCATGGTTTACCTTTTGATCTTGTGGTTGAGTTGTTTATTACTACTATCATATTGGTGAATTAGTTTGATATACTTGTGTGTTTTGATTTTGTGTGCTTGATTTTAATATTAAAATCTTGAGTACGTGTAAAAAAGTGGATTGAATTTGAGTTTAATATACATATTTATATGTTTTTTTCAGGCAACATACTTAGAATCGCTAAGAAATGGTAGACATTCCTCTAAGTCTAGCTATTAGCCTAAGGATCATTGAGCAACATCATTAGGACTATTTAAATTTTTTTTTGAACTTCTAAATTTGATGTAGTTGTTTGAAATGTTTTGTATTCTTCACTAATGTTTTGATTTTTGAATGTCTAAACTACTATATTTTGTTTTAATTAAGTTTTATGTATGAATGATATAACTTTTGGATATAGTATATGAATTGAATTTAGTCGTATATAATTAAATATTTGTGTATTTGTGTTATATGAATGATGTTTATGAATATTCTTCCTTTTAATATAAGATTACTTGTTATTTGATAAATTATCCAATTAAAATTAATAAAAAAAGTAAAAAAAAAATTATAAAAAATAAATAAATACAATAGTTCGTGGTGGTTCAAACCGTCACAAAAATTACATAGGAGTTGGTTACTAACCATCACATTAACCCCTACAAAAAAGAAGACACAATTGATGATAGTTTTTTTTTTTTTATCATAGTGTACTCTTTGAGACGGTTAGATCGATGGTCATAGATGCCATATTGTGGCAGCTAAAACTGCCGCAATACTCTTTTTAACTGTCACAAAATGCTTTATTTTTCTTGTAGTGCCCTTACACACAATAGAGTATGAGGATTATGTTGGATGAATTATTTAATTAATTAATTATTGATTGACAATAATGAATTATTATTAACTAAATTATGGGTAATTAGTATTAAGCACTAAATTGTGTGTCAGACTTTTGTTGTTGAATGGATCATGATAGGTTTGACTATTCTATTTAGCCTATTGAGAGGTATTTCCTCTTAATCGTTTAAGTATTTCATTTTTATTCCATCAGACGGTTAACCAAATCTTAATTTTGAATCATAGACAACAATGAAGGTAGTACACCACTCATATCCTTGGTCTCTCAACGACGATCTCTCGGATTTTAAAGGTGCGCCATTTTCAATTATTCTTGATAATATAAATATGCCATAATTTTGTATCTATGATTTTGGTTAATATTTTAAAATATCCAACAATTGATATTAGAACCAAATAGTTATATGTTATGGTTGTGACGAAAATTATAAGAATCATGATACATGACTTTTGTTAACAATGAAAAGAGGAAGAAAGAGGAAGAAAGAGGAAGAAGAGAAAACAACCACTCTAGGGTTTCATATCATATAATAAACCAAAACTGAAGTTAATAGGGTTACAATGAGTATATATAGAGGAAAATAGAAAATATCTAAAATACCCTTACTACTAATATATAATAATATTATCTAATATCTCCCCTCAAACTCACGATGCATTAACGTGGAGCATCGAGAGTTTGTCAACTAAAAAACGGAAATGTTTAATGGAATGCATCTTTGTGAACAAATCAGCAATCTGTAAAGAAGAAGGGACAAATGGTAGAGTAATAGTTCCATGCTGAAGATGATGACGAGTAAAATGACAATCAATCTCAATGTGTTTGGTGCGTTCATGAAAGACCGAGTTGTGAGCAATTTGAATAGCACTCTTGTTATCACAGTGCATCAGAGTTGGCTCAGCAAGAGAGATACCCATATCAGACAAAAGCCAACGCAACCAAATTATTTCAGCGGTAGTGGATGCCATAGCACGATATTCAGCTTCTGTAGAAGAGCGAGAGACAATGTCTTGTTTCTTACTCTTCCAAGAAATAAGAGAGTCTCCAAGAAAGATATAAAACCATGTGGTGGATTTACGATCAGTGGTATCACCAGCCCAATCAGCATCAGAATAAGCTCGTAACTCCAATGAGGATGACGATGGAAAGAGAAGACTTTGAAATTGAGTTCCTCGAAGATAACGAAGAATCCGAAGAACTGCTGCCCAATGTACTGTAGTGGGGGAGACAACAAACTGACTAACAACATGAACAGCATAAGCAATGTCAGGTCTGGTAATCGTAAGATACACTAAGCTGCCAACCAAAGTACGATACAAAGTGGAATCTGGTAAAGGAACACCATCCGAGGGAGCATATTTTACATTCAACTCAAGAGGAGTATCTGCTGCTCTAGTATCAGAAAGACGAGCCTGATCAAGAATGTTGGCAATGTACTTGGATTGAGAAAGAAGGTAGCCTCTAGGAGAGTAGGCAACTTCAATCCCCAAGAAATAGCGAAGAGTTCCCAAGTCCTTCATCTCAAACTGTTTGGCTAACTGCAATTTCAACTCATTAATTCCACTAACATCATCACCTGTAATAATCATATCATCAACATATAGAGAAAGTATAATGCGACCATGAGTGGTGGACCTTATAAACAATGCAGAATCATGTTCACTAGAGCGAAAACCAAGAGAAGTGATCACAGTAGAGAATTTCTCAAACCAAGCTCGAGGAGCTTGTTTAAGACCATATAGAGCCTTTTTTAACTTACATACTTCCCCTGGATCATGAGAAACTCCTTGTGGAGGGACCATATAGACTTCTTCATGAAGCTCACCATTTAAAAAGGCATTTTTGACATCCATTTGGGAAATATGCCATTGACGAATAGATGCAACTGCAATAAGAGTACGAATAGTGGTCATCTTGGCTACAGGAGCAAAAGTTTCTTCATAATCCATACCATATTGTTGAGAGAAACCCTTAGCAACAAGACGTGCTTTGTAGCGCTCAACTGACCCATCAGACTTAGTTTTGATCTTGTATACCCAACGAGACCCAATAGCACGTTTTCCAGGAGGAAGAGGTACTAATTCCCAAGTGTTGGTTTTGTGCAATGCAGATAGTTCTTCTGCCATAGCCTGCTGCCAAAGAGGATCAAGAACAGCCTCTTTATAGGAAGAGGGCTCAGACAAACTGTGAATAGAGGTTAAGAAAGAAGCAAACGAAGCTGAGTAAGTTGAATAGACAAAATCAGGTAACTGAGTAGACTTACGTTGACGAGAAGGGTAACGAGGAGGATCAACAATCGCAGGAGGTGGTTGGACAGCCGGGGGGACAAGAGGGATGTCATCATGTGGAGTAGTAGTATTTGTCCTGCAATTCTCAATAGTACAATCACTAGAAGCGCTATCATTAGGACCAAACGGATCAATATGGGTTAGTTCAGAACTCTTAGTAATCTGCGAATCAGAGGAAACAGAGTAAAAAGGAATGTGCTCAAGAAAAACAACATTACGAGATACATAAAGTTTTCTTGCATGAGGATCATAACAACGATAACCCTTTTGACCATCCCCATAACCAAGAAAAACACACATGGCTGAACGAGAAGACAACTTACTGCGCTCTACTTGAGGGCGAAGAACAAAACAAGTAGAACCAAAAACTTTCAAAGAATAGTAATCAGGGGTAGAAGCATATAATTTTTCAAAGGGAGACAAACCTGATATGATAGAGGATGGAATTCTATTAATAGCATGAACAGCAGTAAGAACTGCTTCTCCCCAAAACTCACTAGGAACTGAAGCGGACAACAAAAGGGAACGAGCAGTCTCTATAATGTGACGATGTTTCCTTTCAGCAACTCCATTTTGTTGAGGAGTATCAGTACAAGATGTTTGGTGGCGAGTGCCATCATAAGCAAGTAATTCAGAAAATTTATTAGAGGTATATTCACCACCTAAATCACAACGAAAACACTTTATAACAGAATTATGTTGAGTTTTGACCATTGCACGAAATATATGATAAATGTCAAAAAATTCAGACCGATTTTTCATAAGATAAACCCAACAATAACGAGTGTAATCATCAATAAACGAAACATAATATCTAGATCCACCTTTGGTGAGCACCGGTGATGGACCCCAAACATCAGAGTGAACTAAATCAAAAGGCGCATATGAAACGGAAACACTTTTACTAAACGGTAAAGCTGGAAATTTAGCAAGTTTACAACCACAACAATCTGAGATATCACAGGGTTTTAACTTTCCTAAGGCTCCAGTAGAAGCCAAATATTTTAATCTAGAAGCAGAAACATGTCCAAGGCGAGAATGCCATAAATAAAAACTAGAAGATAATGAATTCAAGCGAAAACTAGATAATAAGTCAGCAGTAGTTGTTGAGGCTGCAATATCTGGGAGTCGTAGTTCATCCAAAACGTAAAGTCCCCCCTGTCTATGGCCTGTCCCAATCAGCCTCCCAGAATGTGGATCCTGCACACAACAAGAAGTGGAAGAAAACGTAACCGAATAACCGAAATCACATATTTGACTAACAGAAGCAAGACTCAAAGTAAGATTAGGAATATAATAAACATTAGAAAGAGACAAGTTAGGTGTGGAGACAGAACCAATGCCTGCTAGTGGCATAGGAGTGCCATCAGCAGTCATAACTGACACAGACGA
>NC_021161.2:35186686-35187461 GCF_000331145.2 Cicer arietinum
TGCGAACCTGCTGTCCAAAAATCAGCCCGATCCAACGGTTAACGAATGCGCAATCGATGTTTTTCTGAGATTGATTTAACAAAATCGGGAATAGGGTTACTCTTCTCTTTTCTCTTTTGGTGGTTCCTATCAAAATAGTCTCTCTCTTCTCTACGGTAGATCCCAAAATCAACCAAAGCTCTTTGATACCATGTTAACAATGAAAAGAGGAAGAAAGAGGAAGAAGAGAAAACAACCACTCTAGGGTTTCATATCATATAATAAACCAAAACTGAAGTTAATAGGGTTACAATGAGTATATATAGAGGAAAATAGAAAATATCTAAAATACCCTTACTACTAATATATAATAATATTATCTAATAACTTTAACCTTAATGCAAATCCTTGAATTTGTTTTTCATCAAGATTATGTTTTATATGCATGTCTCCTTTTTCTTGTAAACTCTATTTTTTGAAACCATATTGCCAAATGCAAATCATGATTCGAGCAACCTTTTATAAATTTCATTTGCTAAAAACCAAGGGAGATTATTTAAACTATTTTATTTATAAACTGATAATGGGACTGGACAAAATAAGGAGCACTTGACTTGATAAAAACAAATTTTATTTTCCCTCACAAAATTATGGGACAGTTTTTTGTCATAAGTACACCCTATAAAAAATACTCGTTTATTTTCTACTAAAAAATATACCTCTACTCTCTCTCTCCCCTCATATTTCGGTCTCTCTTTGTTTCTATTGTCTTATGTCTCTCTCCCTCTTATTTCTC
>NC_021161.2:35187471-35224045 GCF_000331145.2 Cicer arietinum
CTCTCATGTACTTCTCTCTTTCTCTACTTTCTCATGCCTCTCCCCCTCTCTCACGTCTCTCCCACTTATCTCCCTCTCCTTTTTATCTCTCTATCTATCTCTATCTCGCTTATCTCTCCTTTCTTTTCTTTCTCTCCTTTTTTTTACTATCTCTCTCTACCTCATTTTTCTACTCCCTCTCCTTTATTAATATTTGAAATCATAAATATTATTATATATTCAAATGTTATTGTCGCATATGATCATTTTGATTCCAATGTTGCTCATGACATGGAGATATTGAGGCAATTTTTGAAAGATAGAGATTTTGGCAAAACAAATTATATAATATATATTGATGAGGAAGAGAACGCAATAACTATAAGATATTTTTATAATCATTCTACTACAAGTATATAAAGAGTCTTATACATAGATAATTTCTAAAGTGAGGAAAAAAATATGCATAAGTTAGTTAACCTATATATAATATTTGTCTACGGGTTTTTTTTTCATAAGATTTTTTCATAAAAAAATCCGTATAAATTATTATTATATATGTCCTAAATTTATGAAACTAAATTCCGGTTAATTGATCATGACATAAATATATTTTGTGTAAAATTTATTTTATTGTCCTGAGCCATATCTTCTAAATGTGACACTAGAGAATATTTTTATTTCTCGGAAAATTGAATTTAAAAATTAAAAGATGTGAAGTTTACATCACTGTTTTATAAATTGTAGGTTGGCAAATCTTACACCTGAAGCTCCTCGAGATCTGACCAAATTTTGTTTGTGTTTTTCATATGAATTATTTAGCAACATGTTCCGAGGGTCAGTTCCTCTGCACTTGGCCCTCCTTTTGTCTACTCCAATAATGTCTGTTGTTATGCATAATTGCTTTAATTTCTTTCCTCTTACTCACGTCTAAGATGTACTAGCTTGCAAGTCCATCTATGGTCATAAATTGTCTTACATTTCATCTCACAACTGTTCCTTTCAGATCGAATTAATATATATAAAGCTAGAGAAATACTATAGTATTTTTAGTTAATACGTATATTCTTTGATATGTATGTTATAGTTTTATCAATCTCAATAACTATTGTGAGACTTGTGCAATGTACGGAAAAATATTTATAAATCCAAGTATATATAAGATCTAAATTTTATTAAGATAATGATAGAAATCTGTTTAAGTATATATAGACCAAAATACAAGAAAACAATCGCGACAAAAAAACAGTGTTTCATTAAAAAATTTATCAGAAAAATTTAAAGGAATAAAATTATGATAAAAGAAAAAAAGAGTGTAACGCATCAAATATCACAAAATAAACCAAAACCTATAGCTCAATAAAATCTATATATAAGTAGACCTACCTTGTTGCGATTAAAATTCTCCCTAATAATGCCAGGAATCTTGCCTGGCCATACCAAACCAATAACATTAAATCTCATGCTAGCCATTTTGTCTGCACAATGTTTGTCTTCTCTACATACGAGTAATTTTGAGTAACACATTCCAAAGCAAATAGAGACAACTAGACCATATATTTCTAAGATGCTAAGGAATAACTGCAAAAGACTTGAGAGCCACATTAATAAGTTGAGAATCATATTCAATCCAAAAATGAATCCAACCCTCCTCATGAAAAAATTTCATTAGCAACCATAACCCCAATAAGCTCAGCATCAAGAGTAGAAGAAATACCAACAGAAAAGATACATAGCTTGAAATTTCCGCAATATTCTCCCACCAACATGCCTCAAACTACCACAAGTTGCACTATTAGTGTTACATTTGACCCAAATAAAGATAGGAGGATGCCACATAACCTGTATAATTTCAGATGCCTTATGAGGATGAACCTCCACAACAAAAGCCTTAAGAATAATAAACTCAGAGATGGATGGGGAAGAAAAGCCTTTGGTATAGTTACCCACAAATTGAAACACTAGAAGTAATAACATTAATCGCAGCTCTCCAAGAGATTCTTTTAGCATTAAACCTACAATAATTTCTACAATACCAAACAACAACAAAAATGTTAAGGATAGAACCCAAAATCAACACCTTACATTGGGAAGACCAAGACTATTTGTTGATATTCAAATTTCTCAATAAAGATGTCAGGTCAATTTGCAAATAAATAATGTTCTCAAACCATTTCTAGAAATAAGGTCTCCTAGTTGGTTTAAACTTAGTGTTTTGAGTAATGTTAAACTTAACTTAGTCTAGATATTTTGTCTATGCTTTGTTGACTCTCATTCATGATAATCGCCTCACCTTCAAATCAGGTAGTTCAGTAAGTTAACTTACACATGTGTGGATCGATTCACACTATTCTAGAATTCAAAATTGGTTTTTATAACTCATGTAAGTCGATTCGCAAGACTGTAAATCAACTTAAAAAGCTTGCACTCTTGATTTTTTTTTACAGTTTTAAGGTTGTTATGACGGTTACGAAATTGTTATTTTTCATGGAAAATATTTCTCATTTATATTCTTTTTCATACATCATATATAAGCATTCCAAAATATTTCTGAACCTAAGAATAATTTCACTCATTCCTGAAACTCATGTATCCAAGATCATAAAAAAATTGAAACTTTTTTCTTGTTCAAATTGTATGTGCAATTGAGATTTGGTGCAAGAAACAACATCAAGGTTTTATTGTTTATTAGGATGGCTATTCTAGATATATATCATCAAAGGGATATTGGGGGATTGTGTTGAAGAACAAAAGATGGAAGATCTTTGAGAGTTCTAGAGAGGTATTCCATGTGTTATATCTTGCTCGGTTTGAAGTGGGATCTTCATCTTGAAGATAGGTATGTTCCGAATTTGGAGGGTTTTCCAAGATTTTGTGTCAAGGACATTTAGGAAGAACAGATTTGTGTGCATGTGTATGTAAGAATCGATGACGAATCATGTAAACCTTTAAAATCAAAACTTAAAGGAAGAAACTCTAATTTGATTGAATGAGGATCGGATGTATTGTTCAAGCGAGGACGAGCTAAGGAACTAGTAGAAATTGTCATGTGATTCTCTCTTTCTCTTACTCTTTAATGTCTGCAACTTTACTTTAATTGATTGATGGTTACTATTGGTGTTTGGTGGTGATTATCTATTTTGTGCTATAATTGATAGAAATGTTGTGACATTAGAATTTTTTGTTTTTGAATCTTGCCTTGATTTTAAGTGTTGAATTGAAATTTTAAATTTACATTGTTCTCAATATATTAGATATTGATTCAAATTGAAAATAATAATTTATATATGTTTCTATTAATTGTGATTTATTAAGTATTTCTTAGCCTTATTTCTCAATTAGATTGAATTCAAAACACTTCAATCAAATTGTGTTTTTCTTACATAAATTGTCATTGGTTTTAAGTTGTTTTATTTCAATTCTATCAAACTTTTGAATACAAATTCTAATATGCATTGCACCCGAGTCCAACACCTTTCAAATTTTGGTTTCTTGTGCGACTCAAAAAGATTTTAAACTCATTTTTAAAAGATCAAACTCTATTCAACCCCCTATTAGAGAATTTGATGTAAGCCATTACGTGAGCAACAAATGGCATGACAAGCCTTGTACTCTTTATGGTACAAGTCTAACGACTTAAATAAATAATTGAATTCAAAAGCAACGTAATTCCGGATTAAAAGGGAGAGTATAATAGAACTCATATTTCCAAAGGAAACAATTATTCATATTGGAAGGAGAAAATGAAAATTCTCATTATTGCTTATGACTTGGATGTATGGGAAACCATTGAAAATGGTTCCTATATTTAGGAGTGTAACGGGATAGGTTGGTTTGGTTTTAAACAAAATGAATCCAAACCAATAAAATTTGCACAAGTTGATTTGGTTTTGTTTGTTTTTTCTTGTTTTTTATTACTAGACCCGAACCAAACTAAGTTGATAATATACGTGTTTGTTCAATTTGCATGATTAGATTTGCAAAAAATAAAATTAAAAATTAAAAACTAAAACAGCTACCACTTTAATTTGTTCCTCTAATAGAATTTAGAATAAGTTATGACTACAAACCAATAATTTTGTCCTCTAAAATAGAACATGTTGTAGTAACGTAATTTGGTCTACAAAAACAGAATTTGGAATATCATGCAGTAACAACCATAAATTAAAATATCAAATAGATAATAGCTAAGCCAAATTAAACAAGAATTTAGTTATCTATAATCTAAATAAAAATTTTAAATACAACGCAAAATAAATAGTGTCCAAAAAAGCAGAAAAAGTCCAAAATAAGAAATAGAAGTCTACTTGAATGATACAAACCTGAAATAAAATAAGCAGTAGAGTTCTACAATGAAAAAATTGGGTTGCATTGAGTAATTGGATCTAAATTTTCCTTTACTTTACCATGTTTTATAGAACTATGGTGAAATATATATATATATATATATATATATATATATATATATAATACTCCAGAATAAAAATGCTATAGGAAATTGCTCCAACAAGTTGCTCTTTAGATTGGTGAACATTTATTCAAAGGAATTTAGCATAAAATGCATATTCAAAGGCTTTGGGACATCCTCGATGTTAAAAGGAAAGAGTAGACGGACCATTTTTACTATTGTGCCAAAGAAATACCTTATGAGCTAAAGGACAAAAGTTGAGGCACTAGAAGAGAGCGGGGAACAACCAGTTGTCCTATCAACGGGAGATAAACACTAAAATAAAGGCAACTAAAACATACCTTTAAATCAGAACCCTAGTGGTCATTTCCTTTTTGGTTTTTCATCATCCACCATTGAAGCTTTTGTATGAAAGAATCTTTCTTAAAGAAGGAAACTTGCAATCAAGTTAAAGGTGGAGTTGTCATTCTTGCTACATTAAGCTTGTGATTTTCATCTTTGAGTCATCATCTTTGTTATTACTTAAGCTACAATATTATCCTTACAGTTTTATTCCATTTCCATGTTAAAACAAAAGTTCATTATAAGCTAAATTTCTTCAAGTTAAGGATTTATGAAGTATTGAATGATGTTTTTGGTTTAATATGTTTATTGCATGTTTGCAATAGTTATTCAAACTAATTAAATGTTGTCTTTAAGTCTAAATTTGATCACTTTATATTTATTGTTAGTTTTTGAACTTGGAATAGAGAAAAAATGGATTTCCTTATTTTATATGGATTAAGTCAAGATGCTTATACAAGTGGTTGACATTAAATAACTAGAAATTGTATTTAAGTCCATAGAACCAAAGAGGAACTGTAAACTGTAGCATGGTTGGAAGTGAGCATGAATCCAGCAATGACATTAATGCATTTGAAAACCATGATCATTATGTTGGAAAACACCTAAAGTCCATATATTTGTAATGTTACAAACATGCTCTAGCATTTAGACTCACAAGCTAAGTTCAATACGGATTACATCCTTAACTTCCATAATTTGGTTTTTAGATATTTGATTTCTTAGTCAAACTTGCAATTTTAATATTAAATTTTATTTTAAACTTGTTACTATAAATTTTTTTTCTTTCTTTTCTAATAAACATCTTGAATGTGTTAGAAAAGTGTTGAAAGTATTGACATAATCAATCCTCGTGGGACTGATCTTAATTTATATTACTTGTATTTGAATGTGTACACTTGTCAATTTAAAATTACGCAATAAAATTGTGGCGCCAATGCTGGGGATGGAATGGTGTTAACTATTTTCAAGTATTTTCTAAACCATATAATTTGTTTGTCTTTTTTTTTACTAACAAAGTGGTGATTTGTGTTGAAGTTCAGCTACTAAAATAGTATACACATTTTCAAATCATAACCCAAGTTTTGTTCTTTATGAAAATTTGTGAAATTGATAATGATTTAGGGTAACTAAGTATGTTGGAACTAAGAAATAATTAATTTTTAGCATTGGAGAATTTTTGTGCAAAAAAGGGGAAAGTAAAGAAATTGTGGTAGCTCAATGATATTTAAAAAAGATTAAATAAGCCATACTAATGAGTAGTAATTGGGTGATCCTTAAAATATTACTTATGTCAAAAGATAGTGTGGTACAAAAAATTTGTTAATTAGTAATAGGACAATCCTCAAAACATTAGTCATGTCAAAAGGTGAAGTAGAAATAAATAAATAAAATAATAAGCTTGAGTTGTGCATGAAGTTAAGAAAAATTCCCCTTTGTGTAAGTGTAAATTATCTAGTTTTAAAGGTGAAGTGCAACTTAGTAACAACATAATTGGTTAGATGACTTAAGTCTTTAATACCAATTCTAGAACGTAAAAATATAACTGCACACACATTATGATTAGGTGAGAATGATCAAAAGATAGCCCAAAAGTTCTATCATGTTCCAATCTAATAACAACTTATAAGAAGTTTCTTTGAACCGATAAGATTGTTAGTTAAGAGTTATATTAATGTTGGTTGTTTTTCATTTTCCATTACTCGAGGACGACCAATAGTTCAAGTTTAGGGGTGTGAAAGAGTTATTTACAAAATTCAAAAAATAATTTATTTGTCTTTTGAGTAAGAATAATTAGAATTTTAGATTCAAATCTAGGAATTATGTCTTTTATTTTCGATGTCATTTATCTGGTCTTTTAGGAAAATTAATGTTTTGGGTATAATTTTGTAGGAACAAGACTTGAAGAAAAGTTCAAGAATCAAAATGCTATAGAAAATTGCAGCAACAAGTTGCGCATCGGATTGGTGAGCATCAATACAGGCAAGTTAGTTTGGGTCCTAGATGCATTCAACATTTATTCAATGGCTCAAGGATAGCCCTATGTTAAAAGGTGTTAAAAGGAAAATTAAATGAACCATTTTTACATTATTGTTCCAAAAAGATACCTTATGAGCTAAAGGACAAAAGTAGAGGTACAAGAATAGAGAGAGGAACAACTATTTGTCATATAAAAGGAAGACAAGCACTGAAATAAGGTCAACAAAAATCAAACCTAAAAATCAAGACCCTCCCCATCATTTCCTTTTTGGTTTTTCATCATCTATCATCGAAGCTTTTCTATGCATGACTTTTTCTCAAAGAAAAAAACATGCAATCAGGTTGAAGGACGAGTTGTCATACTTGCTACATTATGCTTTTGATTTTCATCTTTGGGTCATAATCTCTATAAGTTAATATGAAATATTGAATGATGTTTGTGCTTCTAATGTATAAAAGTTCCATTTTCCTTGGTATTGAGTTTGTAATCAAAGAAAATGGAACTTTTATGCACCAAAAGAAGTATGCTAATGATGTACTAAGGAGATTCAAGATGCAAGACTGCAATAGGGTGATACTCGATTAGAAGCCGGTCTGGTCCTATCAAAAGAAGGCAATGATGAGTTGGTTGACTCTACAACATTCAAGCAACTGGTAGGATCATTGAGATATTTGTGCAACACATGACCAGGCATAGCTCACAGTGTTTGGTTGGTTAGTAGGTACATTGAAAATCCTAGAACATCTCACTATTTGGCAGCTAAAAGAATTTTGAGGTACATCAAGGAAACAAGTGAGCTGGGACTGCATTATGCTAAGAAGTCGGCTGGAATTGAAGTTGGTTTGATTGGATTCACTGATGCAGATTGATATGGAGATAAAGATGATAGGAAGAGCACCTATGGCTATGTCTTCATGATAAATGAGTCACCAATCTCATGGTGTTCAAGGAAGCAAAGCATAGTTGCATTGTCTACTTGTGAAGCTGAATATGTGGCTGCATCCATGGGAGCATGCCAAGCTGTGTGGCTGGCAGAATTGATGGCAGAACTGGGACTAAGAAGTAATAATGCAGTGAAGATGAAGATAGACAATAAATCAGCTATAGACCTAGCAAGACATCCAAGTCTCCATGGAAGGAGCAAACACATAGAAACAAGATTCCATTTCCTATGGGATCAAGTAATGAATGGCAGAATAAGGCTGGAACACTGCAATACAAATGATCAAAAGTATGACATTTTAACAAAAAACTTGAAGAGAGTGAAGTTCCAAGAGATGAGGATCAAACTTGGATTAACATCAAAATGAATCACTTTGAATTAGGAAGCATGTTAAATGTAATTCAAATTGATTTATAATTAGTTAGTTAGATGTCAGTTAGAATATGATTAGAAGTTGTTTAAGTTTGTTGTAAGTGACTCAGCTAAAACTACTTCTATAAAAACCTTCAAAACCAAAAACAATCTGTAATACTAGACTGATCATTCTCCACACTCTTCAAATTGATAATCAATCTCCATTTTTTTCACCCAATGCACACTTTTTGTCATACAAGCGTTTGCAAAAAAGCATTTATACTCTATACAATGTTGACATTTAAAATTTTGATGAATATTTTTCGTTAATCTTTACATGTATAAATGACTTGAGTCATGTGTTATTTTGTGGAGTGTATAGCGTCATTTGTAATTACTAGGGTAATCAATAGAAAACTTCATTTCAATTGTAGATAGCATAAAAAATTGAAATTATATATATAGTATATATATCATAATAATATTTGTCATTTCAGATTAAGAAAAATTAACATAATCGAATTAATAGAAACTATATTAAAAAAAACTCTCAAAAGCTCTCAAAAAAGGAGGAAAACAACTACATTTGTAGGGGCCTAAGACAGCCACAAATTGTTAAGACAAACTCTCAAATTAAAGTTTTGATGAAAATAAACAAAGGTTAATTAAGAATGTTAATTATGATTCTAAAATGTTATGTTAATTTAACTTGTGCTTTTGAGTGAATTAATTCAAAGATAGAAATCAAGCAAAACAAAGAAATCAGATAAAAACTAAACAAATAAAGAAACAAGAATATTATGGATAAAATGGAGAATGATCCCCAGGATCAAGACTGATCGTCACAGCCTCAAGATCAATTAATCTCCACTATTTCAATGAATTTTTTTCCTCTGAATTTTATACTAAGTTCTTTAGTACATGGCAAAGAACAAGTAGGATCCATTTCAGTCAAAGAAGGCTTTCGAATCATTAAGATAAAAGGTCTCGAATCAAGCTAGTTGAAACATACTGAATCTTCTTCAGCCAAACTGTCAAGAAAGTTTAATCAATCTTGATCTATACAAGACATCAAGAAGTCATCCAGAATGATCAAAACTGAACCTCCAGATTGATCATCAATCTCCAGAAAGTTTAAACTAACAAAACCAGATTGATAATCAATCTCCGTTTCTGCAGAAGTTCGGCAGTGATCTCCTTTTCTCTGCAGAAGTTCAACATTGATCTCTTTTTCTCTGCAGAAGTTCATAATCTTTCATCAAACTGTTTTGGACAGAATCAAGGCTCCAGATCGAAGATGTAACATCAATAATTACATATGAAGCTTCGAGGATCATTAAACTGTGAGGCAATATGATCAAGGACAATTGTAACAGCACCAAGTCAAACAAGATTGAAAATGTTCAAAGGCTGGAATATTTTTAATCATATATATTGGTTTTGGTCAAAACTGACAGAGCACTACCAACAGCTCTTTTGACCATTATTAAATTCTCCAAAACGCCTATAAAAGAAAGGCCAATGCCTAGGCAAATGCAGATGTTCAAATGCTATCAAGTCTCATAAATCACTCACATACTTGAAATTCTCATTTTCTCAAAGAAGAATCGGTTCTTAACATTTATATCATATTGTGTTATTATTACTAAATTCTTTGTAAAGAATCGAATCTCAAACAAGAGTTGAGACATCTCAGATTCTATCAAACAATCTCATCATTATTGTAAAACTCAAACTATAAGAGTTTAAGTATAGTTTGAATAGATTGTAACAAATCCTATCAAGATCGATAGGTGATTAATTTTCTTTATGGGTGGAAAAAAATAAAGCTTATAACAGATCAAGGTTGATCTAAGCTAGGTGCTGTAAAACCAAGAAGGTTCTTTATTTTGAAACACTTAATAGAAAATCTCACAGTTGTGAGGACTGGACGTAGCTCAAGTTGGGTGAATCAGGATACATCTTTGTGTGGTATTCTTTCTTTTATCTCTTTATTTATTAAGCCTTATTGATTAAATGAGATAAAACATAAATTGAATTTTTGTTTCAAAGCTAACCAAGAACGTTCTCTGTTTTCTAGTAAAAACCAAGAACGTTCTTCGTTTTCTGTTTACTTAACCAAGATCATTCTTGAGTTAAATCTGTAGACTTTTTCAGGAATTTTTAAATAGATACATTTACAATTCAAACCCCCTTCCTTATAAATCGACATTACTACTTCATAAATAACTAAGTCACGAAGTTTTGTGACAACCAAAAAGGTCACAAAAGCTGGTTTTTTGGTTACCATTTGTGAGGGCTTAAGCCCTCGCAAAATTGTGATGAAAAAGTCAACCACAAATTTGTGACAATTTAGGCCGCAACAAATGATAAAGTTGATTAAAAAATCAGAGTTTATGAGGGCCAAGACCACAACAAAGGAGGAACGGGATAAAAAAAACTGTTTGTGAGGGCTTAGGCCGTCACAAACTGTACTATTTGTGGCCGTTTTGGCCACCACAAACGAGTGACTTTATTAAAAAAAATTATTTTATAAAATCTAAAATTAATATTAAAAATGATATTATATATAAAAAAATAATATTAATATAATTTAAAAATTTAAAAATTTTAAAAAAGTATTATATATAAAAATATTAATTAAATTATTATTACCAAACAAAATAAACAATCCATAATTAATAAATCATGTCATACAAACAAAAAATTAAACACACCATAGTTAAATAATAGTATATAATATATTCATACAAAACAATAATTAAAATAGCAAATATTATTTGAATACATCAATTATCATAATAATTTCTCTGATCATTAGCTCCACTGTCAAAATAAAAATTAAAAAATATTTATTGAATAAATAACTTCAAATAAAAAATAACAATAAAAAAGAAAACATAAAAATAAAAATACTTACCGAAATTCAAGAGAGAATGTAGAGAGAACAGTTGGAGAAAAATATTTGTAGAGAGAAAGTAGAAACAAAAAATGAGAGAAATAGTGATATATATATATATATAGGGCGAAAAGTGGGCCTTTGTGACGGCCAAAAAGCCCAATGGTACAATTCCTTTGTGGAGGTCTATGTAATAAAAAAAAGACAGCCTTTTTGGCAACTGTATGATTTTGTGACAGCCTTAGCTATCACAATGTTCCAACGTTGTGCTTTTGTGATGGTATAGCCACCACAAAATTCTGCTAATATTTTCAATCAATGAGGTCCATTGTGAGGGTATTCGCCGCCACAAATTCAAATTATTTTTCTCTCTCATAATTTTGTGACCGTTTATGGCCGCCACAAATGTTATAATCAACAAAAAAAATTGATTTGTGAGGGATTTTTCAGCTACAAATAACAACCAATTTGAATTTTAGTATTTCTGAGAGTTTTTTCGGTCAGTAAAATGAGTGTTTTCTTTTAGTGAGATCAACTCCACAATTTTTTTTTAAAAATTTAAAACTAATACTTCATTAAAGAATTTCAAAATAGGGTATAATAAGTTTTTTAAAAAATATAAGTAAATATCGATTACTAGATTAAATAACTACAAAGTTTGAATTTCTATATAATTTTGTATATTTGAACAATGATATATTATGTCAATAATTAACGGTTGAATTAATGAAATTTTTCGATTTTATTAAGTTCAGGATTAACTTATCTCAAACTTACTTCTAAAATATTTTGAAGATCCTAGTCCAATCTTAATTAATAATTTGACCCCTATTAAAATAAGTGCAATTTTAATAATTAAAACAAAAAGATACAATAATTTTGTAATCTCTATAAAATTTAAAAAAAAAAATATTTTTAGTCCATATAAAAAATTATCAACTTTTTACTACCTAAATTTTTTTAATGCACTTTTATTCCCTGAAAGAAGTCCTTATATAAACATAATGAGAACTAAAAATAAATAAAAAATTTTAAAGACTAAACTTTAGAAAAAATTACTTCCATTTTATTATATATATAAAAAAAATTAGGAACCCTTTTATTGGTGAAGTTATGTACAGTTGAACTGAATAGAGAATACCTCAAATTTCAAATTAAGTTTGATGTTATAAAATAATGTATTTTTTATTAAAAAGTGTTGAAGTACGTACGTAGAATAAACCCTTTAATATTGTTCGAGAACCATACACTGATATGGCCTGCCTCTACCTTTTTTTAAGGCTACTAAGATGGAGATCGAATCTTATCCAAGAGTATTTTCTTGCACACTAAGTTTTTTCCATAAAAAAATCACATTTGTACAACGATATTTAGGTATTTTTGGTACAATATTGTGCTTTAGTTTTACAGAACAAAATTGTTAGATACCATTAGCCATATATTCTATTTAACATTAATTGTGTAAATTTACGTAGAGCTTGTTAGATTCTTATAAACATTATTTAAATTACAATACAAAAAACATAAATATAAATATTTTGTTAACTGTGAATATTAAAGCCTTATGACTCAATTAATTATGATCAAGTTACACTATATAATATTACACTACATCGTTTAATAACATCTAAATCTATAAAACTTAACGGTTAAATTCAAAAATTATATTATATAAATATTTATATAAATTTAAAATTATTTAATACTATTTAAGTATATCAAATTAACATAATATAATGAAAGTGCTTAATTAAGACGTGAATTTTCAGCGGCCAATTAATTATGGTTTGGATACCTTCTCAACAATTATCATAACTTTGGTCACACAAAAATACAAGGATATTATGAAGACTCTCTTTTAAACAATCACTCTAACCCCATTCTATCATTGGATTGGATGAACTCTATAAATTAGATTCCACTATTCAAGCTCATTTTTAAAATTAAATTTATATTATTTTTATTCAATAAAAAAAGAGTAGATGTTACAATAAGGGTTGAAAAGAGTATTCTTAACATCAAAAGCGGACTGATATATTGTCAGGGGGCCAGGCCACCCCAGCTATTTTGCAACTTTTTTTCATACTGCTACATAATTATTATACTATATAAATAAATAAGAGTAGAGATTTATGGATGAGAGGATATATATATATATATATATATATATATATATATATTATATATATATAAATATATATATATATATATATATATTTTAATAGCAACTCCTAGATTTAATATCTATTTTAAAAATAAATCATATGAACTCCTAAATTTGAGAAGTGTTTTTTTAAAACAAAATATAAGATCAACTTCTAAATTTGAGTTTTTTTTAGACAATTGGATTTTTTAAAATAAATTGAACTGGATCTCAATGACCATATAAGACAAAAGTCATCAATTTGATAAAAAAATTGATTTTTGTTTAAATTAAATTTATCAAAAATAGTAATTTGCAAACTAAGATACCATATTTAAATAAATAATTAAAAACAATGAAAAAAAATGATATGTTTTCATGAATAAGGGAATTGTTAGAAGCTTTGGGACAAATAAGGAGTACACTTGGTTTAAACGAAGTAAAACATGTAGGAAAAACAAGGAGACATAGAAGTAAGGTTAACGCTAAAGCGCAATAAATAAGAAAAAGAAGATGATGTTAATGTGACATCATATCCTGTCGGAGAAGAAGGGCACGTAGGTAGCTCCCATAAATGTAGACAGATTAATTAATTCGTCCGATGTGAAGTCCGTGTCCAAACAAAGCCCAAGTTTTTATTATTTCCATGGTTCCCCCCTTCCCCTCCCTTTCAATTCTTCACATTTCTCATTTTAGTACAAACACAATTCTTTTCTCTTTTCCCAACAACCATATTCCCCTCACTCTAACTTTCACTTAATACCCTTTTTTTCCGCTTCGTTTCTCTCCTTACACTCTTTGCTATAAATGGTATGTGTACAGTGAATTGTGCTTTCATTATTTCTCTATTATTTTTTTTTCACAACATTTTACAAGATACTTATTTTGTTACCTATTTTTATTATTCCATCCTAAAATGTTTAAATAATTAAAAAAGTAATATATTTTAACCAAACAATTTTTTAACTAAATTTTGTTTTTGTTTTAGGATGAAAGAAATATATTATATTCTATGAATAAAATAAAATGTGGGTAATTTTTCAATTTTTTTTATATTAAAAAGAACAATGGTGGAAGAAAGAGTGGAGAAATGGGTAAAAGTAAATTTAAAGTAAAATGTGTAAGAACATCATAGGTACAGGTGTTAATTATGTAATGGTATGTAATTTATAGGCAAACACCTCTTTTCTGCCACACCGGATATTCATGACCACATCCTCTTCCAATATCTCTTATCTTCTTCTCCTAAACTAAAATGTAATATTAATAATTACATTATGTAAAAATATTACTATTTTATTCATTCATGTTATTAATAATAATTTTATTATAACTTGGATTTCTTAAATATGTGGTCAAAAGTTGGATGAACACTATAATAAATAAAAAATTACCAATTATAATAAATATAAAGATTTATTGTTTGGAGAGACAATCTACAAACGTGTTTTAAATTATCTATGATTAATTTCTGCAATTATGAAAATAGTGTTTTACATTATCTATGATTAATTTCTGCAATTATGAAAATAGTTTGGGAAGAAAAAAAGTAACTATTACTAAATTAAATGTAATATAAATATAAGTAATACAATCTGACTTAGCTTAGTTATTATTATCCATTGGTGAAAGTGTGAAACTATGTGTTTCATGTAGATCTTCATTCTCTTCTCTCAATCTTTCTCAAGCAACAAAGCTTAATAATTAACCATAAATAATTGAAAATAAAATATTAGTGGAAATTCTTTTGAAGAGCGATATGGAATTTGACGAGCAAGAGGAACAAGAAGAAGAAATGGAGATTCCAGAGGCATCAACTCCGGTGCCGGCGAGTTATGACTCACTCGGAAACTCAGCCTCAAGGTCAAAATTCGCCGTCGGAGCTGATGGACGGAAAATCAGCGGTGGTGGCGGTGGTTTCGCTTCAACGGTGAAGTACCGAGAATGTCAGAAGAATCACGCCGTTAGCTTCGGGGGCCACGCCGTTGACGGTTGTTGCGAGTTCATAGCCGCCGGAGAAGAAGGAACACTTGAAGCAGTGATTTGCGCGGCTTGTAATTGTCACCGGAACTTTCACCGGAAGGAGATCGACGGCGAGACAGTTAGTTCATGTCAGCGTTCACAACCACCACCTCCGCCGCCACAATACCACCACTACAACCAATTCTCACCTTACTACCACCGTACTTCGCCTTCCACCGCCGGTTACCTCCACCACCACCTTGCAACTCCTCCGATTTCGCACCACAGACCATTGGCTCTCCCTGCCGCCGCCTCTGGAGGCGGATTCAGCGGAGAAGAAGATGATATGTCAAACCCTAGTAGTAGCGGCGGTGGCGGTGGAGGATCAAAGAAAAGATTCAGAACAAAATTCACACAGGAACAGAAAGAGAAGATGTTAGCATTTGCAGAACAACACGGTTGGAGAATTCAGAAACATGATGAGGCTGATGTTGAACAGTTTTGTGCTGAAAATTGTGTGAAGAGAAATGTTCTCAAAGTTTGGATGCACAATAACAAGAACACTCTTGGTAAGAAACCCTAATTGAGGAATTTCAATTATTATTCTAATAAAATGTTTATTAAGAAATTTTGATCTCTCTATTGAGAGTGTTTTTGTGTGTTAAAAAAAAAAAAAAAAAAAAAAAAGAAACTGTCGTATGAATTATGAAATATAAATGAACAAGATCATCAAGCTAGCTAGCTACTTGATTAGGGTTCTTATTCTTGTAAGTTCTTCATTTGGTTAATTAAATAATTTAATTTAGTTTATTTTATGGGATTTTAGTGGGTGGTAATGTAATGTAACTAGTGAATGATTTCAAGTTTTCTGTTAATTTTAGGTACGGGATGATTAAGATGATAACTATATGTTATTAATGTATATTAATTGCAAATTAATTATCGTTTATATGTATGTAAAGTGAGACCGAATAGAGACAAAAGAACTCATTTTATTGAAAAACATTATCAGTGTTTTTCATCATTCATCATAATGTCTATGAACAGTTACTGTAACTAAGCAACAGAGTTGGGTAAGCAATGGAAATGAGACTAATAATTTTAATTTGCATTGTTAACGTGTGAGGCATGCAAATGCTTAACTAATCTTAATGAATTTCTTCATTTTCTAACTTCTTGCTTCTCGTCATAAAATTTCGCCAAAGAACAATATTTAAAAAGATAAAATTTCTCTTTCTTGAACTACATTAAACTCTGTCATAGGGATATATAATTGATGTCATGGTTTTAACAACTATAATTATGGTTGCAACATTATATATTTTAAAATCCTCCCAATAACATTACAACTGTAACTATTTCTACTGCAACTGTATTTTTATATACTATAAATATTTACAGCGTAATTTTAATTTTAATTGTGACTGGACTACAATTTAAAATATGATTGATGTATATTTAATAATTATAGTATTGTTTTTTGAGATATTAAAATATCATGACCTAAATGTTGGTGACAATATTTTTTTAAATTCTTCTAGTTTTTTAGTTATTTTCTCTAGCCCCTGCTAAGGGATATTTGGGACAATCTATTAAAAATTACCTATTTATATTTAATAATTGTTACAACTACAATGGTATAATGTAACAATAGAGAATTCAAATACATTGTTGCATGAATCTCACCACCTTTATTCCGATTCAAGACGTCAATTAGTTTTTTAGTTATCTTTACATGTTGGTCCAACACGTTGTAAGGTTTAAAGTAAAAATAATATTTATAAAATTTAATAAATACATTATTAATATTTTATTTAATAATTATAAAAAAGTTCTTTTACAGAAATCATGACAATTTAAAATCTATTTTCTCTATATTTAAAAAAAAAATGAAATAAGACTTTTCAACCACCACAACATCAAAAAATCATGAAGAATTTTTCATCTTTAAGTTGAAGATAAAATAATGTACATATACGTTGTACCACTTCAAAAAGTCATGTTAACAATGTGTTTACTACTCAGTCTCATGATTTCTCAATTTATATCTAATATTTCTAGTGTACTTATTATTTGTTTTATAATTTCTCAATTTGTAACTATTATTTCTCCAATTTTTACTCGTTAACCTATATTTTTAAAATTCATTTGAAAATTATATATATATTTTGAATTTTAGTGGGTTGTTTTGATAAATTTATATACCGTCTCTCTTGTGATTCAATACAATATTTTGCTCTTTTTTGTTGTAATTTTAAATAATCTAATTCATATTTTTTAAATTGATATTTATATCTTATATTATTTGTTAAATTAAAATAATTAATATTGTATATTATTTTTTTTAGATAAAATCAATTAATTTAATATTTATTAAAATAATATTAAATTTATATAAGATTTTATGGATGATTTAAGTAATAAATAAGTTGAGCCCTTGTGAAAATTTTGATGATAAAAAACGATTTATTAGCCATCTTTCGTTTCGTTGTACGTTAAGCTGCTGAATGTTTAAAATTAATTGAATGATTATTATTCTGTTATATATTAGGTTAGTGCGTAGAAAAGGGCGAGAAGGTAATAATGTTTACGAGAACAACATAACTGGGAGTGGGTATTCACGCGTCAACATGGTACACTGTTTCTCTGTCGACTCTCACAGAAGACAGCCTTGCATTTCAGAAATGTGCAGACACCTTTTATATCTTCAACGGCGTTAGTGAATTTGTATCTTCAACGTACTTTGGTTTGTAATAAAAAATACTATATATTTTCTATTAGGTTTATCGTTAATCAGATAAAAACCTTTATGGACATATTTACTATTAATATATATATCAATATTCTTTATAAATAAACACACTATAGATATTTTGATAAATAAAAAATTTATTAACTATTATACTAACTTTTTATATTTTATCGTCAAAATATTCAACATTAATTATTATAAATAATAATTTAAAGAAAATTAAATTTTATTTTATTGTTATTTTTAATAAATAATATTTAATTATTATAATTATATAAATAATATGAGATAATTTTTTTAACTAAAAATTAAATGTTTTGTATAAACAAATTTTATTATATTTAGTAAGATTCAATTTTACATCAAATAGGGTAGAGCACATTCATATTATAACATATCTATCCATCTATCCATTTTATACGAGGGTTGTATTTTTTTCATGCGTCCGCAAATCGTTGAATATGGAATAAATTATCTTAATAAATTAATATGTTAGATATGATGCATTAAGATAAGTAAATTATTCTTTTAATAAATTCTTTTAACTAAATTGAATGATTAAACAAAAGTGCATTAGAAACTAAAATATCCTCTATTATAGGATAATTTTTTCAAAAAAAAAAATTGATCGTTTATTATAAGATAAATAGAGCAATCATGTATTCACGAATCTATGTTAAGAAAGAAAACAATATTCTAATATTCGGTTTTTCTTTTTTAAGATAATAAGTCAATATATTTCGTTTAAAATCAATTATAAAATACAAAGTGGAAGATAATAGAAATTTTGAAGATTAGTTGTAAATGTTGTCGTCCTTAATAAAGAGTGAGTGAGTTAGCTCCTAACCACTTAACAAAACTTAAATTATAGTTTGTATATGAATTAAGAAGAAGTTTGCAAGATTTCACAATAACACCAAACACATATACATGTACATGATTAGGAGGCTCATGTAGACAATTAACAATCCTCAACTATTTATCTAAAACATGACATGTTGGAGATCCAAATCTCTCATTCAACAGGGAACATGAAAAGACATGTAGTTTCTTCTTTAAAGAGTAAATAAGCAATAAGAAACCATTTAGGTGATATAATTTCATTTTTGAAAAAAATAATCACTATTACCACATCAATATCAAGTAATACAAACCATTTTACATAAATAACTTTAGAGTTCATGGCCCGTTTGATGGCCATGATAACTAGACACAGGATATGATACACTTATCTTTATACATTTGATTTCATTTGAGCGAGAACAAAACTGAGCTTAGTTTTTGGACCTTCAGAAGTAAGGATAAATCTAAGTCCAATTCAATATGTTGCTCAATCTATCAAAGTCTTTGACCTTCCATCAGAGTCATTGACTTTTCTCCAAAGAATCATTGACTTTTATTGTTTGAGTGATGTTGTGTTGGTTCAACAATCTCAGTGAGAGGGAGATGTAAAGCTGTGTGACTTAGAAATATCGGCATGAGCAACTTCACATTTGTTTCATTATCAGAGTTTTTGAATCGTATCTCCATTTCAGAGTTTCTATATTTGAAATTAGGGTTTGTGAATTACTTGTTGAGTTTCTAAATCGTATCTCCATTCAAGCTTGGTCAACAATGATTTTCTTCAAAAATAATTCTGAATCGTATCTTCGTTTCATCTTGGTCAACAAATATTTTTTCCAAATATAATTCTAAAAGATATGTTTTGATAATACGACCCTTATCCAATTCATTTTATTTTCGAATATGATATTGAGCAATTTTTCTAGAAAGATATTATGCGCATTTGTTCATATTGCATTTGCAAATTAATTCACATGAGTCTTCCTTTATACACTTGATTTCATTTGAGCGAGAACAAAACTGAACTTAGTTTTTGGACACTCAGAAGTAAGGATACTATTAAGTCCAATTCAATATGTTGTTCAATCTATCAAAGTATTTGATCTTCCATCAAAGTCATTGACTTTTCTCCATAAGAATCGTTGACTTTTATTGTTGGAGTCAGATGTTGTGTTGCTTCAACAATATGAGTAAGAGTTAGATGTAGAGTTGTGTGACTTAGAATTACTAGCATGAGCAACTTCAAAGTGTACTGTGTATCAGAGGCGGTACTTTGGAACGTGTTGCAATCTTTAGAATCATTGCAAATTCTAATGCATTATTCTTGGGGCATGTTGTAGTCTTTAAAGTCAGCGGAACTTGAGTTTCAAAGGCAGGCTTGAAGAATGGCTACAAACTTAAAAGGCATACTGAAATTATAGTTCATCCGAGACTACACATAAATATTGTTCATCAGAGCATGCTAAAATACTGTTCATTAGAGGTTGCACAGAAATACCGTTCACTAGAGGCTGCACACAAAAATTGTTCATCTAAGGTTTAGGAACTGCATAAACACACTGAGCTTCTAGAAGCACACTGAATCTTCAAAGGCAGATGAATTCTTCAAAGGCAATTTTTAGACTCAAACTTCATAGGCAAACATTATAGGCATATGTACGTTCTTTTCCAATGCATGCATTTGTCTAATTCATAGGATATCGGTGATTGTTTTGATTTTGTTTTCTCTAACTTTTTTACATCATCTGGTCACTTCCTCTAGTGGGTATTCTCTAGTTGTTTCCTCTGATTTTCTTTTTCCAATTTTTCATACTTAATGAACCCATTAATCCAAATTTAACGTTCTCATAAAATATGTTTGTTAACATCAAAACTCTAAGTGGAAGACTAATTTGGTTCACGAATAAGTATATTATAAATAAGTATTTTAATTAAGTTGAACAATTACACAAAAGTGCATTAGAAATTAAAAAATCCTCTATTATAGGATAATTTTTTTAAAAAAAAAAATTGATCTTTTATTATAGGATAAATAGAGCAATCATGTACTCACGAATCTATATTAAAAAAGAAAAAAATATTCTAATGTTCGGTTTTTCTTTTTTAAGGTAATAAGTCAATATATTTCATTTTAAATCAACTATAAAATACAAAGTGGCAGATGATAGAAATTTTGAAAATTAGTTGTAAATATTGTTGTCCTTAATAAAGAGTGAGTGAGTTAGTTGTTGTTGCGTCTGGTTTATCCATGAAAAAAATAAGTCCCCACTAATTTTATTTTTTTTAAAGAGAAAATTAGATAAAACCTAAAATAAAGTTCTTGAACAAAAAAAAAGGATTCCGGAGTCCATTATGAATAGTGAAAATAATATTATCCTAGATTGTCAGTTAAAACAGTTACCATATAATTAATTGTGCAAAAACTATTTATTTATTTAATTATTTATCTTACCCCTAAAAGAATAATTAATAAAAAAAGAAAATAAATTATGTACGTTATTAAAAGAATTTTTTTTTAATTAATTTGGTTGGACAAGGAAAAACCTTGCTCCTGTGTATCCCCAGGTGCAATAGGAAAATCAAAACATATGTAGTTCTTGGTAGAATATATTTATGTGTTGTCCGATCTTTATTATTAAGTTATTATTTTTTATTTATATACATATCAAAAAATAAAAAATAAAAAACGTAGTAATAATAATAATAATAATAATAACAATAATAAAATAATAATAATAATAATAATAATAATAATAATAATAATAATAATAATAATAATAATAATAATAATAGTAATAACGATGAAAAAAGTGAGATATTTGTTCATGGATTATATCTTCTATTTTTGTTTTAAAGTAAAGAAAATTTGGTTTTTGTTAGAAAGCAATGTAACATGGCGGTATGTAAACGAGACAGATGGACGCAACGGTGACACAACCTGTTAAAGGATTTGTTCGTACGTTGTCGGATTTGTCGGTTATGGCGCGACGAGTGAGGATGAATTTCATCTGGCGGAAGCGACCGTTAATTCTAATCCTAAGGGAAAAATCGTTTATCCATTATGATTTTTTTATAGTTATTTAATAAAGACGTAATATGAGTTTTCTATTATATTACAATAGGGTGAAATATATTTTCTTGGTTTATAAACATCAATTAGTTATATTTTTATTTATTATTTTGTGTTGCAAAGAAAACAATTTTAGGAATAAACAACTTTAACAAAAAATGAAAGCTTCACATATAAGTTTAATTTTTTATAAACAGAAAAAATAGAAAGAAAAAAAATATTTTTTAAAATGATGCAATGCAAAGAATAATAAGCAGAAAATTAGAGAAAACAATAAGAAAGTGATACCTTAGTGTTGAATTGGTTTTATGTTGGATTGATTTTCTCTAGATCAGATTCTCTTATCCTCTTTTACCTATTAATCTCTCTTTTTATTTTTTCTGGACTCTCAAATTGTGTTCCCCATTCTACTCTTGTTGTCGACTATTTATAGACTTTTTTGGTGTAGATTACAAAAGACAAAGAATAATTGTCAATTGATTATCATTAATCTGTTTCTTTTCGGTTTATTTTTATTTAATTGACCACCATTATACTGATTCTTATTACCATTGATTCGTTTTTTTCGGTTTCTTTTTTATTCAATTGATCACCATTATATTGATTTTTATTATCATTGATTCATTTCTTTTCATTCAAATGATGACCATTATAATGATTTTTATTACCATCAATTCATTTATTTTCATTCTTTTAAATATGTTTGTTTTTTTTGTTGTTGATAAATTTTAGAAAATAGTGAAAATTTCTGAAAAGGAAATAGAGGCAAACAAAAACCAAACACATTCATGATTTTCTAAAATTTAAAGGTCTAACTATTTATTTTTATTATTATTTTTATCTTTATTTTTTTTAATATATTTATTAAAATTCTTAAAGTAGCAGACAACATTAGGTGTCAACAGTTGCCCCTCTTTACTTAGAATTTACTTGGCTTAATTGCAGTTTTGGTCCCCTATTTTAGCTGAATCGCGAAAGTAGTCCCCCCATTTTGTTTCTCCCCAGTTTTGGTCCCCCAAATAGAATTTTGGTCCAAAACTTGATGAAATTTCATTTTTTTTGTATTTATTTAAGTCACACCATGCCTCAAGATTTCATTTGTAACAATTATACCTGAAATCTATGATCATAAATAGTGTAGTACGACTTTAAAAAATGAAATTTCATCAAGTTTTGGACCAAAATTCTGTTTGGGGGACCAAAACTGGGGAGAAACAAAATGGGGGGACTACTTTCGTGATTCAGCTAAAATAGAGGGACCAAAACTGCAATTAAGCCAATTTACTTTGAGAATCTAAGTAAGTGATAAGTATAGATGACAACTCTAATTTTTTCTGAATATGATTTTTGCAAGTCTTTTACCCAGTTTCAAGATACTGGTCGTTTTCTCAACTTTGGGTGCGAGTCATTTTCCCGTCTTCAAGATGCGGATAATTTTCTTGGCTTCAGTACGAGTCATTTTCCCGACTTCAACAAGCGGGTTGTTTTCTCGGTTTTGGGTGCAATTCATTTTCCCGGCTTCAACATGCATGTCGTTTTTTTGGCTTCGGGTTTGATTTGTTTTCCCGGCTTCAACATGCAGGTGGTTTTCTCCGCTTCGGGTGCGAGTCGTTTTCCCGACTTCAACATACGGGTCATTTTCTCGGCTTCGAGTTCGAATCGTTTTCCCGAATTCAACATGCGGGTCATTTTCTCGGCTTCAGATGTGAGTCGTTTTCCCGGCTTCAACATGCATGTCGTTTTTTTGGCTTCGGGTTCGATTCGTTTTTCGGGCTTCAACATGCAGGTGGTTTTCTCGGCTTCGAGTGCGAGTCATTTTCCCGACTTCAACATACGGGACGTTTTCTCGGCTTCATGTTCGAGTCGTTTTCCCGACTTCAACATGCAGGTCATTTTCTCGGCTTCGGGTGCGAGTCGTTTTCCCGACATCAACATGTGGGTCGTTTTCTCGACTTCAGGTGCAAGTCGTTTTCCCGGCTTCAACATGTGGGTCATTTTCTCGGCTTCAGATGTGAGTCGTTTTCCCGGCTTCAACATGTGGGTCATTTTCTCGGCTTCGGGGTGCGAGTTGTTTTCCCGGCTTCAAAATGCGGGTCATTTTCTCGACTTCAGGTGCGAGTCGTTTTCCCAGCTTCAACATGCGGGTCGTTTTCTCGGCTTTAAATTTATAAAATGTCATGAATCGATGAATGAATGAATATTTTGGTTTTTATTAATATTTTTATTTGACACGGCCATTCAAATATGAATGAGAAAAAACACTTATACTTTTTTCTTGAACTTGATATCTTTGATATCTCTTTTGTCCTCTTCTATTTTTTCCCTTTCTTTTTTTTTTTCTCTTTTTTTTTTTTTTTTGAAGAATTAATATTGTGATCTTAAGTTGGATCTCATGTTGCCGTCTGCCTTGTACTGCAAAAAACCTATACTATAGCCGATTTCATTATATTGAGGTATGTTATATGTTTTACTTTCCAATACATGATAATCATAAGGTGCATTCAGGAAAGAGAGTTAAATTATAAAGCCGATAACAATATATATCAACATATTGAGATTCAATATTCGTCGTAAAAAAAGAATATACATAAGATAAAACAAAAGAAATGGGTGGAAGATCCGACTTGGTTACTAGTAATTCAAAGGTAGACCGTACTAACTTCTCATGCCATAATCTGATCCATATTGTTGATACTATCCTTTCAAGTATATATTCTATGTTTTTGTTGTTGTTGTTGTTTTCCTTCTTCTCTCAGGCCTCCCTTTCGGGCTTTCAACCCAGCAGATATTTTTTGTGTACCCTAATTTTTGCATAGGTCGCCCTTTTAGGTTTTCAACCTAGCGGATATTTTTTTTTGTACCCTAATTTTTGCCTAGGTTACCATTTAAGATATTCAACCTAGCGGTTTTATTTTAGTATATACCCTAATTTTTTCCTAGGTCGCCTTTTCAGGTTTTCAACCTAGCGGATATTCATTATTATTTTTTTGTACTCTAATTTTTGCTTAGGTTGCCCCTTTCAGGTTTTCAATATAGCGGGTATTCATTATTTAAGCATAATACTTTTTTACGGCGTTTGAGTTTACAGGGAGGGCTAAATATTTTCCATTCATATTCGTAAGGATCAAAGCTCCACCTAAGAAAGCTTTCTTCACGACGTATGGGCCCTCATAGTTAGGGGTCCATTTCCCACGATAATCCTTTTGAATGGGTAAGATCTTTTTTAGCACCAGGTCTCCTTCCCGGAATTCTCGAGGACGTATTTTTTTCTAGTCCACTTTTTTCAGTCTTTTATAATATAATTACCCATGGCATAAGGCCGCCAACCTTTTTTCTTCAATTAAATTCAATTGATCAAAAGGTGTTTGTACCCATTTTGACTCCTCTAGTTTGGCTTCCATTAATACTCTTAGCGAAGGGATTTCTATTTCAATGGGTAGCACAACCTCCATCCCATATACTAGGGAAAAAGGGGTTGACCCAGTTGAAGTGCGTATCGAAGTGTGATACCCGTGTAGTGCAAATGACAACATCTCATGCCAATCTTTGTATGTTATAACCATTTTCTGAATAATTTTTTTGATGTTTTTATTTGCTGCTTCAACTGCGCCATTCATTTTTGGTCTGTACGACAACGATTTGTGGTGTTGAATTTTAAAGGTGGCACCCAATTCATCCATCATTTTGTTATTCAGGTTTGTGGCATTGTCAGTAATGATCTTGCTTGGCAGGCCATAACGACATATTAATTCCCTTTTTATGAATTTGACTACCACATTTTTGGTTGCATTGGAGTATGAAGTTGGATCTACCATTTTGTAAAGTAATCAATTGCCACAAAGATGAAGCGATGTCCATTTGATGTTTTCGATTCGATTATTCTGATGACGTCTATGCCCCACATTGAGAATGACCAGGGCGCTGAAAGAGTCTTCATGGGCATTGGTGGGGCGTGGATATTATCAATGTAACACCCTAAATTTTATAATAAACTATTTTATTAATTAAATATTATTTTAAATAATTAATTTGGTGTTAAAATTATTTTAGAATACATGTTGATAAATTTCATGATTAGTTTTCGTTATATGGGTGTTTTAGATGATGTGCTACTTTTATACATATTGGACTAAATGAGTAATCTCAATAACAAATTGGTTTTTAGAGTGTCTTCGCATAATTTAAGTTTGACGTTTACCCATAAACTGTCGAGTTAGATCAATTGAAGGATAAAGAGTCAAAGAACAAAAGTTGTTTTCTCGTGGAACCGCATTTGTGTGTGAAAGCATCGAAATAAGGTAAGGAGTAAGAGAGTGTTTGAATTCATGAGTATAATATATTGTGAGATGAACGGGAAAACCGTATTTCCCAATGATTCATCTGGGGCTCGCTACGAATGGCAGTAGCCCTTTGAGGGATAAATTAACTAATGTGCAAATATGAAAATTGTGAGATTAAAATATAGAATAGAAATATTTATAAGGTGTGGATTGATTTAATTTCTTTAAAATATGTGATATTGATATTATTGTGATATTGGGTGTCGAATTAAATTTATATATATGTGTGATTAAATGAGTTTATGTGATGTGATAACAAAAGATGGATGTGTTGTGATAATTTTATGTAAGGTGATGATGTATGATTAATAATTGTGATGTTATAAATTTGTGATAAGTTTATGTGATGATGTTTGATTGATGATAGTGATGCTATAAATTTGTGATGAGTTTATGTGATGATGATGATGTATGATTAATGATAGTGATGTTATAAACTGTGATGAGAATATTGAATTAACACCATAGTTTATGAAATAATGGTGATTTCAATTTGTGTTTGAGATGACTGTTTTAATGGAGTATCATATACCAACGAGGGGATAAAATAAATATTGAGAATTTGTGAAGTGGAGATTATTTTGTCATCATATAGGTAGGGTCTGACAAGTCTAGTGATTCCGGGGAAGTACAATTGAATGAGCCTGATCGTGACGGTCTGTTGTCAAACCTTAAGACAAGATTGTTAGACCTTGGAGGTATTCGG
Organism: Cicer arietinum; assembly: GCF_000331145.2. Lineage (NCBI taxonomy): Eukaryota > Viridiplantae > Streptophyta > Magnoliopsida > Fabales > Fabaceae > Cicer > Cicer arietinum. The sequence goes on from NC_021161.2 coordinate 35,214,194, forward strand.
GTGGGGAATTCCTAGGTGACTTGGAGGTAGCACTCCAAATGTCAGGAGCTACCACGCAACACATGTTTACCTCGACTGTCGCGTATAGGTGTCTCGGGTTGAGTTGAAGGGATCTATGAGGACAAGGCCAATTTGAATTGTCCGTCCACCGGAATGGTGGAATAGTATCAAGCCTTCTAACCAAGTACTTCAAAGTTAGAATGTTACCACATTGTGAAGTAGAGTCTAAGCTCATGCATATCATTGCTTTTTATTGTGATTGTTTTGTTGTGATTAATATGTATCGTGTGTGGTGATAATTCCTCTTAGACGATTTGATGTTATAGTGAAATGTATTGATTTTCCTTGAGTGATTTTGACTTTTTAATGTGATATTTTCTTGAGGAATGTTTGTGTAATGATACGGTTCTATTAAGATTGTTTGCGTGTTCTTCTTACTTGTATTATATTATCATCATGATTTCAAAACTCACCTCCTTCATTGTTTGTGTTTGACTGGCTTGGCCATGCGTTTGGGAAATCGCAGTTGTTACAGGTTAATGAGTTTTGAAGTTCAAGTTTGGGAGAAACTCCGCTCTGATAGGTGATACCGAGAATTATGAGTTGTAATTTATATTTTACATATGTAATTACAAATAACTTTTTATATGAAAACCTTAGTACTAGTAAGTTTTTAGAATTAAATTAAGTAATTATACTTACAACAAGCTTATTGAGATTATACTATTTTATAGGAGAAAAAGGGTTCAAAGTGTTCCTTTTGATTTTTGAGTAATGATATCCTAAATTAGTTATAAAAGTTTTTATTTTCTTGGAAACATATTTTCTTTATCCGCTGCGTATGTAAAACAAAAATAAATCTAGTATAAATTTTAATATATATTATTTTGGGGTTTAGGGTGTCACAATCAACATATATTTGACACTTATGGTATTTTTTACATAATTAAAAAAATCTTTTTCTAGGGTGAGCCAATAATACCTGACCCAAAGAATCTTTCTAGACATGGCGTATCGATTCATATGGATCCGATAAGAGCCATCGTGGATATCTTGTAGAATTTCTTACGCCTCATTGATATCAATGCATCTGAGGAGTACCATATCGTGATTCCTCTTATACAAAATATTTTTGTTCACGAAAAAACTTGCGGTTGACTGTCTCAGAGTTTTTTTCTCGTTCTCCAATATTTCGAGAGGATATTCTCTATTTATAAGATAATGTTTGATGTCGTGATACCACAGGTTCCAGTCGGTTTCATATTCCATTATGTGGCAGTAGGCAGGATGATCTCGACTCTTCGTTTTAATTGATGGGATTTCATCATTTCGACTTATTTGGAACATTGAGGATAAAGTAGCCAAAATATCAGCCAATTGATTGTTTTCTCGAGGGACATGGTGAAAAATGATTTTGTCAAATTCTGAAGACAATTCTTTTATGTAGGTATAATAAGGTATTAACTTCTTATCTCGAGTTTCTCATTCTTGGTTAAGTTGATTAATGACTAGGGCTGAATCACCATATACTTCCAGAACTTTCACTTTTGATTCCATAGCCACCAAAATTACCATGGCAGAAGCTTCATATTCTGCCATATTGTTGGTACAATCAAAACACAAACGTGATGTGATAGGTATGAATTTTTTTTTTTGGGAGATATTAAGCTTTAGCTTAAACTTTCTAAGTCTTTCGAAGAGTTCCTTTAGATCAATAACATGTTTTTCTTCTGTTTGTGACTTAGAAACCGTGTCACCTACATAAACTTCTACCTCTTTATGTATCATGTCATGGAACAAGGCTACCATAGCTCTTTGGTAGGTTGCGCCAACATTCTTCAGACCAAAAGGCATTACTTTGTAACCAAATGTTCCCTAATGGGTGATGAAAGTAATTGTTTCCATATCTTCGACTGCCATCTTAATTTGATTATATCTAGAGAAACGATCCATAAAAGCGAAGAGCGAATGCGGGCCACATTGTCAACTAGAATATCAATGTGAGGTAACGGAAAGTCATCTTGGCTTTTAAATTAGAGTGTGCAGGTCAGTCATCCCGACTTTAAATTAGAGTGTGGGCCAGTTTCCCATCTTTTAATTCATAGGGTGTGGATCAGCGTCCCGACTTTAAATTTATACATTATTGAAAATATGAAATGTCATGAATGCATTTGACGAATTAACATTTTGCTTCATTTTCATCATTTTTTTTCAATCTTTTTCAATCAATTTTTTTACAATTTTTTTATATTTCTTTCACCTCCTTACGAACATGATCCACGGGTTCATGGATGAAAAATATGCTCAACTTCGAATAAATAATGGTGATTGTCCTTTTGATCTTGAAAGTGATTTTTGTTACATCTTCGACTACATCTCTAATTGCCACTGTCTTATGTGTAAAGACATCATACTAGTTTTGGCCTCTTAACATTCACACCTCTTGTGCCCCAACATATGATTATCATAAAAAATGCATTTTGACAAAAAGATTCATAACTCAAGAAATTAGTTTAGACGATGATATTTAGTGAGAAAATATATGGTACAAAAAAGAACGATTCATTGGAAGAGAAGAAGATAAGGTGACCTCATATGGGTAAATGACCTAATTTATTAGTAGTATTTCATAAAAGAAGTGTACTAATAACTCATACCATAATTTCAATCGTGTTATTAACCCACTTAGGAGGATATGACTTGCCCCAATTTATGTTCACAACCTTTCGAAATATATTGCTTCCACTTTGATCTGTGTAAGCCATATTATTTGCTCATTTTCCTTTATAACTTCTTCATTCTATTTTTTTTTTTGTGGGTCTAGGTCGCCCTTCTGGGTTCTGGACCTAATAGGTCTTCATTCATTTTCGCCTAGGTCAGCCATTCGATTTTTTGGCCTAACAGGTCTTTATTCGACTTTGTATCATAAATTTTTCCTAGGTTGTCCTTTTGAATTATCAGTCTAGTAGGTCTTTACTCATTTTTGTACCCTAATTTTTGCCTAGGTTGCCCTTTCAGGTTTTCCACCTAGCGGGTATTTATTATTTTTTTTGTACCCTAATTTTTGCTTAGGTCGCCCTTTCAGGTTTTCAACCTAGTGGGTATTATTATTATTATTATTATTATTATTATTATTATTATTATTATTATTATTTTATTATTATTTTATTATTATTATTATTATTATTTTATACCCTAATTTTTGCCTAGGCCGTCCTTTTAGATTTTCAACCTAGCGGGTCTTCATTTAGATGTAATACTTTTTTGAAGCATCAATGTGTGCAAGTAGTGATAAGTCTTCTCAATCCATATTGGTGTGGATTAAAGCCACACTTGAATGTATTTTTTATGGTATTGGGGCTCATATTTGGGAGTCCACTTGTCATGCTAGTCCTTTTAGATATTTGAAATCTTCTTGAGCGCTAATTCTTTCTTTTGAAGCTCTGAAGTTCATATGTTCTTCTTTTAAGATCTTTTGAAATAATTGTCCTTGAAATGAGGTAGTCAACACTTTTCTTGAATTGAATTCAATTTGGTCAACACAGATCATTACTCTTGATAAGGGGATTTTTGTTTGATTGGGTCGCACTGCCTTTATTCTATATAATAAGAATAAAAGGGGTGCCCTAATTATAGTCTGATTCTCAGGGAGAGTGTTCCACTGTTACGAGATAATATTTGGTACGAGAATTCTCTATCTAGTTTTTCTTTTACATTTGATAGTAAGCAGGATGGTCGTGACTTTCATTCTTGTGAGTGACTATTCTTCATCATGACTTTCTTATAACAATGAAGATAAAACGGCTAGAACATCAACTAGTTGATTATATTGTTGAGGGACATGATGGAAAATGACTTCAAATTTTTAGACATTTGTCTAACATGTACATATAATGATCATCTTCTTATTCCAAATTTCACATTCTTGATTCAACAAGTTGATGATTAGGTCAAATCCTCATATGCTTTCAACATTTCACTTTTGATTTGTAGGCGGCTAGAATAGTCATGATACAAACTTCAAATTCCTCCATGTGATTGGTATATTCAAAGTACAATTAGATAATGATAAAGATAAAACGACCTTTCTATTGGATTAGCATGGCGTTAACTGCATGTCCCAACATATTGAGGTCCATCCAAATAATGGATTTTATTTTTATCGTTCTCATCCCCTTTAGTGGAATTAATAGCATGACTAAAATTATGTAATGAAATCTTAACAAACTTATTTATGAATGAACTACTTCCAAATATGTACAGTACATGGTTAGAATAGGAGAAAGGAAAATAATATTAAAAAAGAAATGGCTAAATATACGAGGGATAGAAAGGAAGAGACAACAAAATGCATTTATCGATATTCATAATATTAAGGAAGCAATAAGGGATGGAAAGGAAGAGACAACAAAATGCATTTATCGATATTCATAATATTAAGGAAACAAGAGTGTGTCAATATAAAAAAGTATCGTAAGACTTTATAGTTAGCAATATTATCGGTGCTTTGGATAAACTCAGTAACTATATGCAACATCGTCAATGTCTTCAACATAAGCTTTATCGAGGTTTTATTTTCTATTGTCCTTAAAGGTTTATACAAGATTTAACATTTTTCTTTAGATTGATGAATTTTTTCATGGCATCAAAGTAATAAGCGATTGTGATGAAAGTTCAACATAGACGACCCAACTTCTAGAGGTTCACCTGTGGCAAAAAACCAAAAAAGTATGTCCATGACCCAAGAGTAGGGGGTGGAGGACGAAGTTGAATCTCATTAGTATCAGGTTCAAATCATGTGGACAAATGACTTGAGGTAGACCAAAAAGTAAACTAAAAGGTAAAAAATTGTTAGGCTTAAGAAATCAAGGGGTAAACATGAGTTCTTCATGATATACTTTTTTTCATGAAGTATTCCCGTGATTTCAAGTATCAAGGGTTTATAAGATTTCCAAATTTTTAGCCACAAAGTCTTTCAGTTGATTCAGATAATCTTTGTATGCTTCAATTAATCAATTATTTTAGTCAGAGAACATGTTCGGTAAGCGTGTCGTGATACTCTTTTGTTGTTGCTATTTTTTATTTTTTTTGAAGGAAAATTTTATGAGAATGTAAAAAAAAAAAGGTGAATGCAATGATTATGTATTTAACTGAAACATTTTACTACCTCTTAATATGCAATTAATTTTTCTTAAAAAAATGAGGAGAAAAAGAAAAACAACATGTTGCAAAATGAAATAAAATATGCAACATGCGATGCATTATGATGAATATGAGATATAGATATGGTAGATTTTTTTCATATATACATGTGTCCTACATGGTTCTTTTCTTATTTGATGATTTTTTATTGTGAACCTTTCCTATGGGTGGCTCTATAGTTCTAAATTGTCTCCAAGAGCACACAACTCAATTCTAAAATATTAATCCAATTAATAGGTAAACTATTAAAATAGAAATATTTTAGAAAAGATCAACTCTAGGTGAGACTTTCAGGACAACCAAATAGCATGTACATCCAAAAGATTATCATTACACAATATCTAATTTATCTTTGGTTTGCACTCAGCCCGGGTATATAGCTCACTCATTAGTGTGTGAGTTGTGTTAGGGTAGAGTATAGAAAAATAAATAAAATAAAATAAAAAAATCGTCACAATGAGAATAAATTTACAAAACACATATGATTATATTCACAATATAACAAAACAAATAAAACAATAGGGGTAATATAAATAAAATAATTATATACAATTAATTAAACTGGGCTTGACTCTCAAAAGTCCCCAGTAGTGGAGTCGCTAGTTGTTGCGTCCGGTTTGTCTGCGAAAAAAAAGAAGTTGCCACCAATTTTATTTTTTTAAAAGGGAAAATTAGATAAAACCTAAAATAAAGTTTTTGAACAAAAAAACGTCCGGTTTGTCTGCGAAAAAAAAGAAGTTGCCACCAATTTTATTTTTTTAAAAGGGAAAATTAGATAAAACCTAAAATAAAGTTTTTGAACAAAAAAAAAATGGATTCGGGAGCCGATTACGAATAGAGAAAATAATATTACCCTACATCGTCCGTTAAAACGGTTACTCTATAATTAATTGTAACCAAATTATTTATTTATTTAATTATTTATTTTACCCCCTAAAAGAATAATAAAAAAAAGAAAATAAATTATTTACATTATTAAAAGAAAAAAAAATATTTTTTATTAATTTGGTTTGACAAGGGAAAACCTTGCTCCTGCGTTTCATCAAGTGCAATAGAGAAATCAAAACACACGTAGTTCTTGGGTAGAAAGTATTTATGTCTTGTCTGATTTTTATTGTTAATTTTTTATTTTTTATTTATATAAGTATCAAAAAATAAAAAATAGTAATAATAATAATAATATTAATAATAATAATAATAATAATAATAATAACGAGAAAAAAGTGAGATATTTGTTCATGGATTATATCTTCTATTTTTGTTTTAAAATAAAGAAAAATTAGTTTTTGTTAGAAAACAACGTAACGTGACAGTATGTGAACGAGACAGATGGGCGCGACAGTGAAGCAACTGTTGAAGGATTTTCTCGTACGTTGTCTAATCTTTCGCGACACAAAGACCACCAACGATTGGGGGTGAGTGATATGGCGCGGCGAGCGAGCCTGAATTTCATCCGGCAGCAGCGACCATTAATTATAATCCTAAGGGAAAAATCATTTATCAGTTGTTATGATTTTATTTACTTATTTGATAAAGACGTAATATGAGTTTTCTATTATATTACAATAGGGTGAACGTTGTTTTCTTGGTTTATAAACATCAATTAGTTATATATTTTATTTATTATTTTGTATTGCAAAGAAAACAATTTTAGGAGTAAGTAACTTTAAAAAAAAAATGAAAGCTTAATATAAGAGTTTAATTTTGTATAAACAGAAAAAATAGAAAGAAAAAAAAATATTTATTTTAAAGGATGCAATACAAAGACTAATAAGCAGAAAATTAGAGAAAACAATAAGAAAATGATAGAATTGGTTTTCTCGTCTTGTACCTATTAATCTCTCTCATTTTTTTTCTTTCTGTGCTCTCAAATGGTGCTCCCCATTCTACTCTTATTGTCGACTATTTATAGACTTTTTGGGTGTAGATTACAAAAGACAAAAAAATAATTTCCAATTGATTACCATTAATATATTTTTTTCGGTTTCTTTTCATTTAATTGACCACCATTATACTAATTCTTATTCGTTTTTTTTTTGTTTCTTTTTTATTCAACTGATCACCATTATACTGATTTTTCTTATCATTGATTTATTTCATTTCGTTTTCTTTTCATTTAAATGATGACCATTATAATGATTTTTATTACCATCAATCAATTTATTTTCATCCAATTAAACACGCTTGTTTTTCTTTCTTTCTATATTTTAGAAAATAGTGAAAATTTCTGAAAAGGAATCAGAGGCAAATAGAAATCAAACACATCAATGATTTTCTAAAACTTAAAGGTCTAACTATTTATTTTTATCATTATTATTTATTATTTATTTTTAATTTTTAATATATTTATTAAAAATATTAAAGTAGCGGACAAAATTATGTGTCAACTAACAAAACTAAAATTATAGTTTGTATATAAATTAAGTAGAAGTTTGCAAGATTTCACAATAACACCAAACACACATAAATGATTAGGAGGCTCATGTAGACAATTAGCAATCCTCAACTATTTATCTAAAAAATGACATGTTGGAGAATCAAATCTCTCATTCTAAAGGGAACATGAAAAGACATGTAGTTTCGTCTTATAGAGTAGATAAGCAATAAGAAATCATTTAGGTGATATACTTTCATTTTTGAAAAAAAGAAACACTATTGCCACATCAATATCAAGTAATACAAACCATTTAACATAAATAAATTTAGAGTTCATGGCCCGTTTGATGGCCAAGATAATTAGACATAGGATATGCACCAATCAGATATGATACGGTAATCAATTTTTTTTAACATATCTTGTTTTAGCCTTATTTTCTAATCCTGAATTTAAGGTAGGTTAGAATAATCCTTTTCCATTCTGATAAAGGTTAATAAATATTTTCTTATTTTTGTCCTTTCCTACTCACATTTCTCCACTCTCAACTTGTCGTCTTCACTTACAACTTGTCATGTTTCTCTCCTCATCCCTCTCCATCGTGTTTTCCTCTCCATCCCCTTCTCCACTATCGCTCTCGTCTCCCTCTCCACTGCCACTGTCGTGCTCCAATTCCACTCTTTGATAAGCTAGTTCGTGTTTTTGGGAAATATCGTGCTAGTGGTAAAAGGGGGTGTTCCCTCTGCTGATAATGTCGAAGACATAGATAAAAAAGAGGTAGAACTAATTAATGATGAACAACTTGAAGTAGAAATTACTCAATCCCCATTTCTTTGTCAATCACAATCTAGGAGAAAGAATGACCAAGTGGAAATTCAATCAAATAGAAGAAACAAAGGAGCACATATTATTGCTAATGGTATTTCTGAGTTAGGAATTTTTTTTGGGAATTGGTTTGAAAAAAGTTTAGAACGATTGGGTGAAACTGCAAATTGTCTAGATGTTTGTAAAGATGTGTTTGGTGATTCAAGAAACATTATGAATGAGTTGAAGGAAATGCAGCTAATAGAAAAGAGCGTTTTGCTGCAGCAGACAAAATATTATATGTGCCACGCCGCTTGCACATATTTTGGGGTTGTGATGATGTTGATCGTCTTGCATTTGTTAAGTCGTTGATCTACTAGTTCTATTTTTGTACTTGATTTTACTTATCTAACTTTAATACATTTTACTTTTGTTGGTTTATTTTATATGGTTTGTTGAAACATGTAAGATAATATATTATTATTTATGATACTTTATTGCTACAATGTAGTCGTTAGTTTTAATTTGATACAATGTGTTGGAAATTTTAATAATATATGTTTTTATCATTTTTTAATTTTTCAAGTATAAAAAATTACGTTATAAATTATTTACATTTTTATAGTATTTTTATTTATTTATAAAAAAAATATATGAATGTTATTTTGAAAGAAAAAAATTAAATAGATTATAAGGACAAATTTGTCATTTTATCACAATATAAATCATATCAAGTTTGTTATCATGTGCACATCAAACACATGACACGATAACTCCTTATCATGTACATATCATATCTTGTCTCTATCCTGTTTCTTATCCTATCAAGTCTCTACCCTATCATGTAAGGCTGTGCATGATTGGTTTTTTAAAAAAACCAAACCATATCCATTTAAAAACTAATATATGAATTTGGATTTATAACTAAATCCATTATTTGGTTTAAAATCGGTTATAAAACCAATTATAAAACTGGTTATGGTTAAATAAACGATTTTTTTTATGCAACCGATTTAAAAAAATCAATTTTAAAATCGACTTTTTCTCAAAATTAGTTAAAATTTGGTTATTTTTAAATATCTATTTTTTTAAAAATGATTTATTCGTAGTTTAAAAACCGGCTATTAAGTAGTCACACGATAAATTTTCAATTTTATCTAACTTCAAGTTACACATAAAATGAGAAAAGCTCTTAAGTGTAGTAGTAAAACTCAACAAACATAAAAATAGTCCCTCATGTGTATAAAAATGGAACTAGAAATGGCTCAAAGGACTGAGAATAAAGATAAAAGGAATACAAGAAAGGATCTAGCTGAAATAGGGAACAATGCCGATGCTACTACACTCTTGACAGATGGTGCTGATGCTGGCTCATTCACAGGAGTGGCCAAACCTGGTGCTTCAGCAGATTTAGGAGAAGATGCTGGGGACAAGCTTGCACCTAGAATTATATATATATATATATATATATG
>NC_021161.2:35224112-35234093 GCF_000331145.2 Cicer arietinum
TATATATATTATAATGATTCAAATTAGAGAAACGAATTATGATAAAATCTAACTCCTACGATCAAATTGGTTCAAGACTTTTCAAACACAACACAATGAATTATTAACAAAATTAAAAATAATTGACAAGGCCACAACTAATTAAGTTTAAAATATTGAAATTCTTTAAACTGAATTGATACTAGGCATCTGAAAACGTCTGAAGAACACATGAACTACAAAGGACACAACCAAGTGTAACGATTTATTTAAAACTGTACGAAAAATTGAGCATTGCAACATATATGATATAAATACAGAAAAATTGGATATATTACTCACTATTTTGGGGCCATATCAATCAAGCATATATATATAATCCCATTTTCAATTTGTAACTAAATTCAATAAAAAAATTTCAAAACCAAATATTTGTAAATTGCATAAAGTATTCAGATTTAAATGAAAAAAGTCAGAATGAGTTACATAAAGAAACATACCAGGAGCAGCAACAGGGGCTTCAAATTGAAATTCAAAAATCCCAACTTTGCATCCTCTGCATCCAAGTTGAAATTTTCATTCTCGTCAATTTCCCTAATCACTTCAAATTTAATGTAATTTAAATTTAATTCATACCCCACATGTAATTTAATGTAAGCTTATGCGTCCTAATTTTCAGTCCTAAAAGCCCTTCTCTACACCCTTTGCAAAAACCCCAATCAAGTTTTTATCAACAGAAAGCTTATTCAATGTCAGAGTCCCATTTTTGTCAATTCTCAATCTTCACCAAGAGAAACATGAACCAGACAAGCACCACCAAATTCCATAGAAGTTATTTCTGAAGGAAAAAAAAAAAAAAACAGTTACTTATCAAATCATAATTTAACAATTCTTAACTTATATTCAACTATTAAAGCATATACAATCTTACATTCCTCTAAAATCTCAAGCTCCTTGAAATCCTCAACTAAAATTGAATCACTTATTGAAGAGGATTTACACAATCCTTTAAGCCAACTAACATTACATACTAGAGCTTCAAATGTTTGAGGTGTGAGACAACTACGGTATTCGTCAATCACTCGTCCTCCAGTACTAAGTAGACTCATAGGCAACTGTGGAGATAGGTATGGCAAGCAAGTCTTTGGCTATCTTTGCAAGAATTAGAAAACGCCTTGAGTTTAACCTCCACCAGTTTAAAACATCAAAGTTGGTAGATGATCGACTCTCTAAAGATTCTTCCAAGTTGGTAGATGATCGACTCTCTAAAGATTCTTTCAATAGAGGACAAACCGATGCTCATTAAAAATCTATTATAACTATAAAGATGTTCCTTACCACTTAAATCATATTCAACTGATTTGTGATTCACTTTGGAATCCTTCTCCAACACCATTATACTCTATAATTAGTTCATCCAAACAGGTTTTCAACAAATCTTTTAATTTGGTTGCATCAAATGAATTAAAGTTCTGAGTGATCAACCAATTGACAAACTTTAATTTGTTCCTGGGGTCTAAGATAGAAGAAATCAACAACATATTCAAATTTTCAAATTTTCCCCAATATTTGTCATACTTTGTTTTCATCCTATCAGCCATTACTTTTAAGCACATATCCTTGGAGTTGCACATTTTAAGTATCTTTTCACCTATTCCAAAAACTTCTAACATATACATATTAGAGGCAACATAAGAGGAACCAGATATTCGTAAGGTAGCATCGTAAAACATTTTTAAAAATGGCATAATTGGTTGTGCTTTCGCCCAATCGAAACTGGTAGGCACACCTTTCCCCTTCCCCTTAAGTAGTTCCTCAGAATACTTGGGATCATGAATTTCAAGCACTTCAAATGCCTTTCGATGCTTTAAAGCCGAGTCTAACATTAAATATATTGAGTTCCACCTAGTTTCCACATCAAGACAAACAAGACCTTTGTATTCAGAGTTTGACCGTTCTACAAATGCTTTAAATTTCGCAAACCTACGAGGAGAAGACCTAACATATTTCACAGTAGCACGAAGTCTTAAAATTGACATATCTAAATCACTCAATCCCTCACTAACAATGATATTTAAGATGTGCGCACAACAACGCATATGCATGTACTCTCCATTAAAAACTAAGTTGTTACAAGACATTATTCTTTTCTTCAATTGTTTGATTCCAAGATCATTTGATGATGCATTGTCAAGTGTCACAGTCAAAACACGATTCAGCCTCCAATCAGTCAAGCACGCATCAATTGTGTTTGTCATAACATCTGTGTGTGACTTGGGACTTGGCAAAATGTTAGAAACTTATTTTGCAAGTTCCAATTATTGTCTGAGCAGTGACACATATAAGACAAATATTTGATAGATAATTTTAACTTTTCTATATCCCATAACAACAAGGTATCACATGCAAGTGTAGTGTGTGATATAAGATTGAATTTTGGGTTTAAGCCACTTACAAATTCTTGAAAATCTGGATGCTCCACTTGTCGAAAAGGCAATTCCATGTCTGTAAAAATCTTCACGAGTAAATATCATAATTTTTCTTGATCAAGCCTAGGCTGAAGGGGAAGAAATAGTATGACCTTCAACATTCATTGCATCCAGTGTTCTCTTCCTCTTGTTAAATTCTCTATTGGGATTTTTCTTACATCCCATTGAATGTTGTATCATCGAACTCGTCCCATTATCACACTTGAGCTTCCTACTACAATGGTTGCAAATAGATGTCCAATCCAAGTTAGGATCTACTTTGAAATTATTCCAAACAAAAGATTGGTTTTTATGACCTTTGGTTCAAGGTGGTAACATGGTAGTTGTGTTCGGGACAATTGGTGGAGGAGAAACAAACAAATCTACAGTCTCAGATTGACCACCTATCTTGATGTAACGTTACAGGTTGCTGCAATAATAATGAAGATAGTTAATGAACTTAAAATGTTCAAGGTACAAATCCACATGCATCATCCAAACTAATGTTCAAGGTACAAAGAACTAACATGCTTCATTTTATGAATCAAACTATTGCATGAACGCTACTACTACTTTCTCATCCCAAGGTAAATTTCACCCATACCAACTTGTTTTTTAGCTAAAATTTGTTCATATCTAATCATATCTACTTCTTATAGGTATATAAATTAACTAAGGAAATGAGATCATGTGAAGTTCTTTTCATGTCAAAAACTAGACTATATATAAATCCTTGCAAAATGCTATGGTATCAATTCCTACTCAAAAACAAAAATAAAATAAAATAATTAACATCAAATTATCAACTTGAACACAAAGAAAATAAGACATTCAAAAAATATTTATACTAGAAATGATACATCTGCAACTCTGCTACATCCTAAACACTATATTAATTCAAATCGCTCTCCTATATGCAACTATATATCACAAACAAAAACTGTGCCATCTCAATATTCATCTCTCTAAACTCACTTGAAACAACTCCACTTCAATTTCACACTCTATCATACACATTACAATATTATATACCAACCAAAACAACAATAAAAGAAAAGGGATTAAACATTGTAATAGCAAAATTAATTATTTTCTTCCATCAATGACATCTAAAACGACAAAACTCTTTATCTTTCCCCTCAAAAGAAACATTCTTGCAATGTTGAACAGCAAACACCAAATGATGATCCCTAAAACCAATAAGAAACTGAGCTAATCCTTCAAGAAAAAAAGCAGCTTGATAAACATTAGCATCACTAAGAAACTAAGAAACATTCTTCAAGAACACTTCTCCTTAATCTATTAGCATAAACCAAAACACTAACAAACTCTTCAAAATAAACATCCATGTCACCACCCAAAATAACTTTCCCTTTATTATCTCCACGTTCCCTTTATTATCTTAACGAAAACACCCTCCGCATGTGCGAGTCTTTCGGTAAGCGTGAGAAATATCGATTTCAAACCGCATTCTATTTGTTCCATGCGTGTTATTAGCGTCTCCAACGAGTTTCTCCATGCCATGGCGATTTGCCATGGACGATTCTCTGAAGAAACTAAGAAGAATAAATAAGAGAAAAAATTAGTAAAGATGAATAGAAACGAACCTGAGCTAAACGTTTGAGAAATAAGGAAGGACAGTGCTTCAAAGATCGAATTTCGGTTAGCCGGAATGAAGGATTGCCGAAAAACGCTGCCGAAAAACGCTGCCGAAAAACGCTGCCGAAAAACGGTTTTGAGAGTTTTGGGGATTTAGGGTTCTGGGATTGGAATTTGAGAGTTGGGTGGTTAAAATACGGTTTAAATCCAAATCCAAAAATTAAATCTGGGTGGTTATCCAACCAGTTTATATCCATATTGTTTTAACTGGATATTTAAAATGGTTTTAAATTCTGTTTTGGATTTGGGCCTCAAAACCAATATTTTTGCACATCCCTACTAGGCATGACATTTGAACCCGAACCGCCCCGCATCCGCCCCGCATTTAACGGGGAAAAACCGTTTTTAATGGATGCGGGTGCAGATTTTCCCCGTTTTACAAAGTTTAAGGCGGGTGCGGGGGCAGGTTTCATCAAATCCGCCCCGCACCCGCACCCACCCGAATTACTTAAATACCCTCATATCTCTTAAAACAGTAACAAAACCCTAATTTTATCAATCTTCATTCTTTTTCCTAGCTTGTTGCCACCGTCCACCTCCACCCTCACTTTTTTTGTCTCGGTCGTCCCCCCTCCTCTCCGTGCGCCGTCTTCGTCATCCTTGGTGTGTCGCCTCTTATTCTCTTCGCCGCTATAATTTTAAGGTTCGTTTTCAAATTTTCTACATTTTGATGCATTTTTGTTTTCAGTTTTTTTTGTTTAATTTCTAGTTCGGTTTCATTTTTGTGTATTAGTTTTGAGATTTTTCTGCATATTTTCTTATTATTTTCTTGCTGAAATCTGGATATTTTTCTGCATATTTTCTTGCTAAATGGTACAATGATGTAATTTAATGAAATAAATGTATATAAAAAATTTTTCACTATCTGTCTTAGAAATTAATAACTTCAAACAGATGCTCAGAAGTGGCTCTATCAACTGTCCTTAATGGCCTTCTCCATATCCTGATTTGTACTTTGTCGCAAAATTGATCATAAGTGTCTTGTAACAAGGCTGTAAAAACACTCCCCCAAGCTCCAGCTCCAACACTAACAATCCTCAAAGGATCACCATCAGACTTAGAAGACCCCAAAGTTCGTCGAGCTTCTCCTCTAAACCACTGTGGCAATTCTGAACAGATCCATTTGAATATGCATTACTAATCACACCTATAATGCTACCCCAATAATGAATACAATCTTGAAGTTTCCAATGATTTTGTTGTTGTTGTTTATGAAAATGTAACCCAACTAGACTAAATTATAGTAATCCCTTAATCAAAATCTTATCTTTTTGGAGCCAAAACATGAACAAACTAAACTTCTCCCACTCTAAACTTAATTCAAACAGAACATAGGATGTCTATAAAAATAATGTCTATTTATTTGATGAATATCTAAGCAGCATATATACTCCAAAACATAAGAAGGAAAAAATATTTGTAGTAACTTTGTTTTCTCCGTCTAGATATTGTTGATGTACTCATCTATAAATAACACTAGACTGGAATTAATAAATAAAAAATTAACAAAAACACGCAATGACAAAAATAGAAGTTGCGTGTTGGAAACTACGAAGTTATGTTTGTTTATCCAAAACTAATGTAAAAATGTAATAGTTTAATTTTTTAAGAAATATATGTGTGTGTGAGTGAATGTATAACTTATTTATGAATTTAATTTGTTTTATGTGCAACTTTACAGAATATATAAATGGAAATTGAAGGCACATCATCTCAACCACTACCATGTCAACTTACTTCCGAAGAAAGTTCACATCAACCAACTATAAATGAAAGTTGTAATCCGTTAGTTAATGTTTCTACACCAAATGGAACTGTGCAAACACCACACGATGAGACAAATGATAATATTACAGATGAAATACCCGAAGATCGTAAAATAGATATTCAAAGTTCCTTGTAGAAATACTATAAAAAAGAGATATTCAAAGTGTATGAAGTTGAGAAAACCACAATTTTGAAGTTGTTAGAAACTCTCCCACAAAGAGTGGCCATTACTTCTGACATGTGGACTGCGAGCAATAAAAAAAAAGGGTATATGGCTGTCACTGCTCATTACATTGATGAAAATTGTGATCTACAAAGTCAAATTTTGAGGTAATTATAATTTCTTATAATACTAGTTTGATTGAATATTATTTATATTAGTCATTGAATGTGAATCTTCTTATATTAGGTTTATTTATGTTCCTACCCCTCATACAAGTGAAAGACTTTGTAATGCATTGGTTGAATGTTTGATGGATTGGAATATTGATACAAAATTTTCCACTATCACTTTAGATAATTTTAGCACTAATGATGCAATGATTGAAAAAATTAAGGATAAGTTTCAATTGAATACATTGTTAAAGGATGGGTTAGAAGTTGTGAAAGATGGAGTGGAGAGGATTCGAGATAGTGTTGCATATTGGACTGCAACACCTAAAAGGAAGGAAATTGTTCAATTCTATCACTGAAGTGTTCTCTAGCACTAATTATCCAACTTCCAATCAATATTATCCTAAGATTTGTATGATCAAAATTGCAATAAATGAGTGGATTAAATCCTCTGATGCATTGATAAAAAAAATGGCATGGGAAAATTTGAAAAATATTGGAATATGGTTCATGAAATAATGGGAGTTGCTGCTGTTTTGGATCCTAGGTACAAAATAGAGTTGCTTGAATATTATTATGTTAAGTTGTATGGGAATGATGCTAATGACCAAGTTAAGTTGATTCGACAGTTGTGTTATGATTTGCTTTATGAATATCAATTGAAAATGAATAATGGTTCTAGTAGTGATTCTCAAATGTTGGATGTCCACTTTAGTAATGTTGAGGATGATGGTTTAGAAGACTATGATTTGTATGTCAGGAAAAAAAATGAGCTAGAACTTCATTTGTCAAAACATAGTTGGATGTTTATTTAGAGGAGGAAGTTTTGCCAAGATGTCCTGATTTTGATATTTTTTTGTGGTGGAAGTTGAATGGTGTTAAGTATCCAACACTTCAAACCATTGGAAAGGATGTATTGGCAATTCCTGTTTCTACTGTAGCTTCTGAATCTGCATTCAGTACCGGCGGACATATCTTAAGCCCTCATCGAAGCCGACTTCATTGGACTACTTTAGAGGCCTTGATGTGTGCGAGAAGTTGGTTATGAAGTGCTGAGAAGACTGGTATTTGTTTTAAATTATTCATTTAAATTTTAATATATTTGAAATAGTTAATAATTTTGTATATCTTAAATTATTGTTGTTTATATTGTACTATGTTGATATTGATAGGTGATTCAAATTCTAAAGTGGATAATGAAAATGCTATTTTACTCAATGAAATAGAGTTTGACGGTGAAGGTATTCTATTCTCTACATTGTTTGATTTAAATTTGTCATGTTAAATGTTAATATTTAACTTTTATATTTTAATATAGGTGAATTGTTGATCAGTGGTATTAATTCACTTTCCAATTCCCGCCTTAAAGATCAAGATGATCGTTAGAAAATGCTTATTTAGAACCTTTTTGTTTTGATGATTTGGAACTTTTTACTGTTTTGATTGATAGATATTGTGATTTTATTATTTTGATTATTGTAATTTTAGAACTTATGAATGTTACTATTTAGTCAAATTATTGATTTTTTATGCTACGAATAAAAAAATTCCAATTTTTGGTGTGAGGGCAGATGCGGGGCGGGGAAACCCGTCCCCGTTGGGTGCGGGGTGGATGTTAAAAAGTCACCCCCGACGGATGCGGGTGCGAGGGCGGTATTGGAGTTGCGGGTGCGGGGTTGGTAATGCTTAAAACTGTCTCCGCCCCGCCCTATTGCCATCTATAATCCCTACTATCAAGTCCATCCAGCGGACCCTCAATAGCTGTGGCTACTTTTAGGAACTATTTTGACCTTTTTAAGTAATTTGCCATCCTAATTGTGACACCCTAATCCCCAAAATAATATTAACTTTTTATTTTAAATTTTATTTTTAAATAATGAAATTCTAAAAAAATAAAAAAATAAACTTTCAAATATTTTTTTTAAGGTAAAGAGTATCACGTAATCATTTTTTATGTTACACAAGATTTTAACATCCATTGATTTAGATACTCGATTGGATTAAGTCATGTTAAATTCATCCTAATGTAACAAGTTTGCTACTTTTAATAATACAGAGGACAATTATTTTTGCTGCAAAACATACTTCTAAATATAATAGAATAAAATAATGTATAATTTTAATTAAAATAATATAAAATCCAATAACATATATGTAACGAAATTGATAATATTTATTTAAATTGATGCGATAAATCACTTTTAATTATAGCTAAAATAAAATGAATTATTTATATGCACATGAATTTCAAAACATATGTTCAGTAATATAACTCAATCCTATTCTAGGTATATTATTACTAAAAATTAGAATAAAGAATGCATGTTTAGTGCTACGATGAGTTGTATATTCGTGTTCCAACAACAACCAGCAAATTCACTATCCTAGTAACAACCATCAAATTCACTATCCTAAAATAATTATCAAATTCACTATCCTAAAATAATTATCATTTTTCCACCAAAATGCTAAAAAGAATAGCCTAGATTATTAATGTTGATAATCAAGTTCAATTATAGGTTACTTATTGCTATTGTAGGTTACTCGTTGCTATTCTTGGGTGTCAATTTCAATTGTATGGGTGTCTATTTCAATTGTATGACTCATGTGTTGATATCAGTGACCTCGCAATAACAGAAAATATATCAGTTTTCGTTACAAAATTAATCAGCATCAAGTGCACAGCGGAATTTAAATTTTGAGGCATGCAAAGTTAGCAATATAGAAAATTAAAGAGAGAGAGAGAGAGAGAGAGAGAAGAAGACACAGAGATTTATCCTGGTTCGGTTGTTCAACGACAACCTACGTCCAGTCCTGAAAATCCAATCGGATTTCAGATTTTCTTCTCCTTCAATAGAAAGAATCAATTACAAAGATTTTCCAGTTTCCTCCCTGAAACCTATCAATCTCTAATTATGTCTTTCCTATTGAATACCCTATGATCCTTGTAGACACTCAGCAGCCTATCACAGAATCAAAGTACAACTCTTTCTTGTTAAGCCCTCTCAACCAAGAAAGTAGTCACCAGTTTCAAGCTGGCTTTTCTTGCGTTCTATTCCTTTCAAAGATTTATTACAGAATGAATAAAAGATGTAAAACAAAAGAGTCTTCAATCTTTATGAATGTTGCTCCTCACGAATCTGGATATTCAAGGCTTGTTCATGAGCACATTATCATTTCTCTTAGATTGTCAACAAAACGTATTGAGATCTGTAATCACAATTATGAAGTTGTTAGTTGGTTGTTATGAACCGTTAAGAGCACTATGAGAAATTATGAAAGTTATGAATTGTTATTTGAATAAAGATTGAAAGACAGTTTATATAGTTTCTGAAAAACCAACTACCAAATCGATTGCCCAATCGATTTTGTAAAGTTATAAAAGGTGCTAAATCGATTTGCCAATCGATTATCGCGAGTCTTGTTTTTCTTTAATCTTGAAACTATACAAGCTAATCGATTTACCAATCGATTCTTTAAAACAACACTTTTCAGCAGAACATGTCCAGACCTGTATAAATCGATTGCCTAATCGATTTCTGGGAAACTGTTTTAATAAAACTATTTTCAATCGATTACTCAATCGATTTGCCAAACTTCAGAGTCGATGTATAAAACCACGGAGTCGATTTGGTCACAATCTCAGAGTTCACTGTGTTTTCAAAAAGTTTATTTCAATCGATTTGCCAATCGATTGTTTTCAAAACAGTGGCTCAGGTTTTTGATGTCAATCGATTTGCCAATCGATTTAACTCAAAACAGTGACTCAGCTTTT
>NC_021161.2:35241173-35251431 GCF_000331145.2 Cicer arietinum
GGTTTTTAACCAATCTTGTGCATCCAATAGGTGTGTTTGTGTCATTGGATGAACATTTTGGTCATTTTCATCCTCCCTAGACTTAATCTTTTCCAATTAATGTTTTTAACCCAACTTGTGCATGCAATAATTTCATTATTGTCATTGGATTAACATTTGTTGGTATCAGTGACCTCGCAATAACAGAAAATATATCAGTTTTCTTTACCAAATTAATCAGTATCAAGTGCACAGCGGAATTTAAATTTTGAGGCATGCAAAGTTAGCAATATAGAAAATTAAAGAGAGAGAGTTAGAGAAGAAGACACAGAGATTTATCCTGGTTCGGTTGTTCCACAACAACCTACGTCCAGTCCTGAAAATCCAATCGGATTTCAGATTTTCTTCTCCTTCAATAGAAAGAATCAATTACAAAGATTTTCCAGTTTCCTCCCTGAAACCTATCAATCTCTAATTATGTCTTTCCTATTGAATACCCTCTGATCCTTGTAGACACTCAGCAGCCTATCACAGAATCAAAGTACGACTCTTTCTTGTTGAGACCTCTCACCCAAGAAAGTAGCCACCAGTTTCTAGCTGGGTTTTTAGCGTTCGTTTCGTTTCAAAGATTTATTACAGAAAGAATAAAAGACGTAAAACAAAAGGGTCTTCAATCTTTATGAGTGTTGCTCCTCACAAATCTGGATATTCATGGATTGTTCATGAGCACATTATCATTTCTCTTAGATTGTCAACAAAGTGTATTGAAATCTGTAATCACAATTATGAAGTTGTTAGTTTGTTGTTATGAACAGTTAAGAGCATTATGAGAAATTATGAAAGTTATGAATTGTTATATGAATAAAGATTGAAAGACAGTTTATATAGTTTCTGAAAAACCAACTACGAAATCGATTTCCCAATCGATTTTGTAAAGTTATAAAAGGTGCTAAATCGATTTGCCAATCGATTATCGCGAGTCTTGTTTTTCTTTAATCTTGAAACTATACAAGCTAATCGATTTACCAATCGATTCTTTAAAAGCAACACTTTTCAGTAGAACATGTCCAGACTTGTATAAATCGATTTCCTAATCGATTTCTGGGAAACTGTTTCAATAAAAGTAATTTCAATCGATTACTCAATCGATTTGCCAAATCTCAGAGTCGATGTATAAAAACACAGAGTCGATTTGGTCACAATCTCAGAGTTCACTGTGTTTTCAAAAAGTTTATTTCAATCGATTTGCCAATCGATTGTGTTCAAAACAGTGGCTCAGTTTTTTGATGTCAATCGATTTGTCAATCGATGTGATTCAAAACAGTGACTCAGTTTTAATGTCAATCGATTTGCCAATCGATTTAATTCAAAACAGTGACTCAGTTATTTGATGTCAATCGACTTGTCAATCGCTTTGGTAGCATGTTCCTGAAAATTTTTTACCTGGTGTTTAGTTCAATCGATTTCCCAATCGATTGCAACCAAACTTTATCAGAACTGAAAATTTCAACAATAGATTGTCCAATCGATTGTATTTGTCACAGGTGAGGTCATTTTTCAAATGATACTTTGTCAATCGATTTGCCAATCGATTCCCTCAGCACTGGAGTGCCACTGTGACTTATCCAATCGATTTACCAATCGAAGTGTTACCATCAGGTTTAATTTGTGAAATGTTCAATCGATTACTCTCCAAATCAGAGTGCTACTGACTTGTGCAGTTTTCATTTTTAATTAAGCTAATCGATTGCCTAATCGATTTCACATTTACAAACACTTAAGATTTCCTTACACCCTTGTTATGAAATCGATTTCCCAATCGATTTACATAGTCAGAATTCAACTTTTGTTGATTTCTTGTGTTCCAAGCAATTTGATCCAAGTGTGTAGGATTGGATTATGGTTCCTGAAATCTTGCTCAATTCAAATATTAGATTTATCATGTATTGTATGAACATTGTTGAATTATTAATTATGTCAAAATTAGGAATCAAAGGATCAAAATCCAACATCATGCTAGTTATCTATCAAAATTCATTGTATTGTCAAAATCAAATGATGAAATTTACACCATTGTACTTGATAAAAAAAAAGTTTACACAACAGTCATAAAATAAGGAAATCCATTTCTTATGCTTCGAAACAACGATAAAAATAGCAAACATGATATGAATAATTCGTTTAAAGCGCTGCATATAAAACGAGAATGATAACCTTGCCTTTGGGTGAGATTAGACCTAAAAATCTATTCTCTTCTTTTGAAATATTAAAATCGAGATCCTTCTTGTATAGATAAATTTCTAGCGTAAAATTATTTCACAAATTCTTCATTTTTTGTTTGTTTGTTCCCTAAGTTTGCAAAGGTATATGTTATTATTATTATTATTATTATTATTATGAATTCTTGGTTGCCCGAACACAGTAAAGGAGAGGAAGAATACCTGATGTGGTTTGGTATTAGAAGGAGGCTATTGGTAACAAGAGCTAATCCCTTTTTTTCCTTCTAATATTTCTTTCCGTAACAAACCAATGCTATGCGCTTATCTATATATATATAGTATAGGTATAGCCTAGGTTTTATTAATTATTATTATTATTATTATTATTATTATTATTATTATTATTATTATTATTATTATTATTATTATTATTATTATTATTATTATTATTATTATTATTATTATTCAGTTTATATGGCAAATTCAATTTAGGTCCATTAATTCAGTTTATGAATAATACAATTTATAAGTTATGCTATTAATAGATATTATTGGCTATTATACGGCTATTTATGGCACGGCATCATCATCATTATTTTATTTTATATATAAATAATATAGTTATTTTATATTTATACTTCATAAAAATATATTCAAATAATAAAGATCTAGATAACAACACTACTAAAATATGAGATCCAAGATAATAGCAATCCATAACTAATATATTATTATTATTATTATTATTATTAAATAAAATAAGTAGATTTAATAACAATGATCACTAATTTTTATTTAAATAACTATAAAGACAAATAAAAAAACAATCACGTAAACAAATTATTACACAACAAGAAACATATATATATAAAAATATCACTAATCTATAATAATAATAATAATAAATTAAGGTATAACAATAAATTAGAATATTACACTCATAGAGTACCATGTAAGCCTATAATGTACCACTTTCTATATTTTAATCGAAAAAATTGATAGTGATCTATTCTGATGGGCGTGCCTAAATTTTTTAGACATCTTCGCTATTTTTCAAATTTCAATGATAAAAATGACCGATCGATATAGTTTCAATGACTAAATAAAATATTTACTCGTTAGATTGTAAGATTGTAGTACTCCTTATTATCCATATGTTTAAATTATTTTTGTTGCTTATCAATAAAAGAAAGAGTGACATCATCATTTTATTACAATTCAATAAAATATTTGTTTGTATAACTTCATAATATAACTTTGTTGTAATGATATTCACTAAAAATATATGCTTAAATACACTTTTAGTTTCATTAATTTTTCAATTGTGCAGTTTTTGAAATACATTGAGCTTTCAGAAGCACGCTTAATCTTTAGAGGCAGTCTTCCGACTAAAACTTCAGAGAAGCACGCTTAATCTTTAGAGGCAGTCTTCCGACTAAAACTTCAGAGGCAGATGCACATTCTTTTACCGAGCATACATTTGTGTGATTTTGAGGATTTTGTATACTTTTTGATTCCGTTTCCTCTTACCTTTTTACTTCTTCTAGTCACTTACTTTGATGATATACTCTAGTGGTATCCTCTGGCAGTATCCTTTGATAGAATCCTCTGGTTGTATCCTGTGGTCGTTTCCTCCAATTTTCTTCTTCCAATTTTTTATACTTAATGAAGCCATTAATCCAAATTTATTATTCTCAAGAAATAATTTTGTTAACATCAAAACTGTAAGTGGATGACCAACTTGGTTCCAACAATCTCCCATTTTTTGATGATGACAAAACTGTATTTTTTATAACAATTTTTCTTTTATTACTTGACTCCTTTCGGCTTAAGGCTCCCCCTAAGTCTAAGTAATTTTCCATATCTGCCCATTTTATTGTTTTCAAATATCTTTCTCCCCCTTTTGTCATCAGACAAAAAGACTTCAATAAGAAACTGACACTACTTCTTTTTTTGGCAGCTGCCCTCTTATTTTTGTTGAACAAGGTAATGTTGGTAGTTCTTTTTAAGTATCAAATGATTCACTTAAAATTAGTTAAATGAGATTCTCTTGGATCAGCCTGAAAATATTTCACACACATATTAAACATAATATCAGGTCTGGAGGTAGTGAGGTAAAGCGTGATCCAATTATTCCTCTATATGTTTTCTAGTCAACCTTCTGGCCGGATTCATCCTTTTCAAGTAAATAGATAAGGTGCATTGGTGTAGCCATAGATTTACAATCATTCATTTTAAACTTCTTGAAAGGCTCTTTTGTATATTTGGTTTGATGAATGTATATACCTTTTTTACTTTGTTGAATTTGTATCCCTATGAAGAATTTAAGTTCTTCCATCATACTCATTTGAAATTCAAGCTACATCAACTTAGTAAATTCTTCGGAAAGATGACCATTAGTAGATCCAAAAATAATGTCATCAACATAAATTTAAATGATAAGAATATCATCTCCTATTGATTTTCTAAACAGGGTGTTGTCCACTTGTCCTCTTTCAAAATAATTTTTAAGAAAGACGTTACTTAGCCTGTCATACCATGCCCTAGGTGTTTGTTTTAGACCATACAATTATTTCCTAAGTTTAAATACATGGTCTAGAAATTTAGAACTTTCAAAATCTGGGGGTTGTTTAACATAAACTTCTTCACTTATATAACCATTTATAAAATCACTTTAATATCCATTTGAAATAATGTAATGTTATTATTTGCAACAAAAGAAAATAGGATACAAATAGCTTCTAACCAGGCCATTTGAGCAAATGTCTCAGTATAATCAATGCCCTCTTGATGACTATATCCTTATGCAACAAGTCTTGGTTTGTTTCTGACCACTTCACCTTTTTCATTTAGCTTGTTCCTGAAAACCCACTTGGATCCAATAATGTTTTTCTTTGGTCTTGGTACTAGATCCTAAACATCAAAGTAGGCTCAATTGCTGAGAGCAGGCCAAACAAAGTAGTGTCTTTCATTGATGATTTGGTCTTCAAATGATCACTTGCACTTCCAATGATTAGAATTTCAAGATGAGATGACTTGTACTTCCATCCAGATTTACCTTTTGTTTTATCTTGGCTGCTTCTAACTTGGTCAGATTCATCTTCTGATGTTTTGCCATCTTTTTTTGATTTGCTTGTATCCTCTGATTTTTCAGGTTCTTTTGATTTGTCTACATTTGCTTTATCTAGTTCCAATAAATCTGCATTATCATCAACTTGCTTTGACTTTTCAAGATCAAGTTGTTTGTCATCAAATTTAACATGTATTCACTATTCTACAATGGTCATGATTTGTAAAATATTTGAAGAAAATTTGATCAAGATTTATCTATTACAGAATATTAATAGAATCAATCTAAAGAATTTACAAATACAATCTTTACAAAATACAAACATAATCAATTTGAAGAATTTACAAACTCAATCTAAACAAAATAGGAATAGAATCAATCTGAAGGATTTACAAAGTCAATTTGAATAAGATACAATTCGGAATTTAATAAGGACAAAATTGAAGCCCAAATTTTAACTATAAATAGATACTCAAGGTTGAAGAAGGAGATCATTGAAAAACATAAAATAGTAGTCTTAGAGTTTAGGTGTTTTGTAAATCAAGGTATTTGAATTAGTAGATTAAAGCCTTCTGAATGAGGGGACTGAATGTATCCAAGTTAGTGGTGAACTAGGAAAATTTACGTGTCAAATTATTTATGCTTTCATTGCTTGTTGCCTTTGAATTCGATTGCTTCTCCTCCAAGTAAGTCACCAAAACTGAACTAGTTCTTTTTTTTTATTTATAAATTATCAAAAACTTATCAACTTTGGCAAGAAATTTCTATATTTTTTTATAGACCGCCTTTGTTTGATGGAGAACGTTTTGAGTATTGGAAGGACATACGAAGTTTCTATGTTTCACAAGATTTTGTACTTAAGGAATTGGTGGAAGATGGTTATATTGCTTTAAATAATACTGATGGTAACGAAATTCTAAGAAATGAGATGAATGATGATCAGAAGATGATGTACGAGATGCATCATAAGTCCAAAATATTCATGATAAATGTAATCACCTTCAAGGAGTTTGACAAGTGCACCAACAAGGAGACAACATTTCAGGTATTTGTATTTTCTACGGCTTTATTATGGTGCAATAATTGTTAAATTTGATCGAAGAAACTTTTAAGTGGTTGTATTTTCTACAGTTTTAATAATAAGCAATTTATTAAATAGTATGAATCAGAATCGGCGGTCTTAATGAAATTAGTAATAAATCAATACTACGCCAAAAATGACATTTTATAGTGAGTCTTTTAAAGCACTTATTAAATATAAGCGTTGTTGTAGATTTTTTTAAAAATAACGGAGGATACAATAACACTTTTTTGACAAGCACTGTTGTAGGGCCATATAGCGCTTGCACATAATGCTTACATCCCTTTTACAACGCTTTTTGTAAAAGCGCTGTAAATTGAAGCGCTCTCCCATAGCTTTTACAACAGTTTTTGAGCGCTTTAAACACAAGTGCTGTAAAATGTAGCGCTCTCACCTTATGTTACATGGCCTTTAAAGCGTTTTTTGTGAAAGCACTGTAAAAGTCTTGCGCTTTCACATAATTAAAGGACCTATTAGAGCGCTTATTACACAAGCGCTGTAAAATTATTCACTTTAAATAAAAATCATTTACTTTAAATAAATAAAAACAAATTTAAAACAAATTTACGAACCCTCATCTCCTCTACTCTGGGAACCCTCCTCTCCTCTACGTACTGTGTGGCCATCTACTGCTCCTCCTTTATAAAAAATTGGATATGTTGTCTCAGATATTGTATTTATTAATTTGTTTTTGTCACTAAAACTAATAAATTGTTACATAATAAATCATATAAAATCTACTCTTTTTTGAAATTTATTGATCTGCTCTGTTTTGAAATCAGACTTGGACCTTGGTTTCCATTTTCCAATATTAGATATGTGTACTATATATTGGTATAATGTTATCAATAGCTTATTATTTGTGTAACTGCATTTATATAGGTCATATAATATGGACCGGAAATGAATGTCTACCAATTGATTGTCAAAAGAGTATGAAAATGGAGTGAAGGAGTTTGTTGAGTTTGTAGTGAAAAATGCAAAAGATCCAAATAGAGTCGTTTGTCCTTGTTTAAAATGTTGTTTTGGAAAACGTGTTAGACCAGGTGAATTGGAAGGACATTTAGTATGGCATGGAATTGATCAAAACTATACATGTTGGATAAGACATGGTGAGAAAAAAAAAAGGAAACATTAATTTTGAGAATAGTTCGACATATGCTTCAACTTATTTCGACACAAATACATATGAGCCGGACCGAGTTGAGGAGATTGCAAAAGCAGTTGAAGAAGATCTTCGGGATTGTCCTAAAATGTTTGAGAGTTTGTTGAGTGATGCAGAGAAACCATTATATAATGGTTGTACTAAATTCACAAGATTGTCGGCGATATTAAAGTTGTAGAAGTTAAAAGCGAGTAGTGGATGGTCTGATAAAAGCTTCACAAAATTATTAACACTCTTAAAAGATATGTTGCTAGATGATAATGAACTTCCCAGTCGAACCTACGAGGCTAAACGAATTTTGTGCTCTATTGGAATGAGTTACAAAAGGATTCATGTGTGTCCTAACGATTGCCTTTTATTTCAAAACGAATATGAATTACTAAAGGCTTGTCCGAAATGCAATGTCTCTTGATATAAGAAGAAAGAATCTACTCCAGCAAAAGTCGTGTGGTAATTTCCTATAATACCAAGATTTAGGCGCATGTATCGCAGTGAAGAAGATTCAAAACACTTGACATGGCATGCAGATGAAAGAATTAGAGATGGAATGTTTCGACACCCTGCAGATTCCCCACAATGGGCAAAAATTGATCACGAGTATCCTGAATTCGGGATAGAGTCAAGAAATCTAAGACTTGCACTTTCTACTGATGGAATGAATCCACATGGTCTTCAAAGCATCTCACATAGCACGTGGCCTGTGATTTTGGTAATATATAACCTACCTCCATGGTTATGTATGAAGCGTAAGTTTATGATGTTGTCTCTGTTAATTTCTGGATCCAAACAATCGGGGAATGATATCGACATACACTTCACTCCTTTAATTGAAGATTTAAAAAATATGTGGGAGACAGGTGTGGAAGTTTATGATGGGTATAAGAAAGAATGTTTCAATTTGAGGGCTATGTTGTTCGGCACAATTAATGATTTTTCAGCATATGGTAATTTATTAGGATATAGCATTAAAGGTCAGTATGCATGTCCTATATGTGAAGAGAGTATAAATTGGATGCGGTTGAAACATTGGAAGAAGAATGTATTTCTTGGACATCGTAGATTTTTACCTTATAGCCATCAGTATCGTGGGTGGAGAAATGCATTCAATGGAAAATCAGAGGAAGGTAAAGCTCCTTTAGCACCGACTGGATATCACATACTTGAAAAAGTACAAGGTTTGACCAATAAATTTGGCAAACCTTTTGCGGGAGAGCTGGTGAAAACTGGGTGGAAGAAAAAGTCAATTTTCTTTGAATTGCCATATTGGAAGTCATTGTATGTAAGACATTTCCTCGATGTGATGCATATTGAGAAAAATGTATTTGAAAGTGTTATTGGTACGTTACTCAATGTTCCAGGAAAGTCTAAAGATGGCGTCAATGCAAGATTGGACTTGGTCGATATGGGAATAAGAAATGAACTGGCTCCAGTAAAGAAAGGAAATCGCACATATCTACCTCCAGCCGCTCATACTCTATCTAGAAAGGAAAAAATTGTTTTATGTAAATTTCTACACGAAGTTAAAGTTCCAGAAGGATACTCTTCGAACATTAAAAATTTGGTTTGTATGAAAGACCTCAAGTTAAAAGGTTTGAAGACCCATGATTGTCATATTATAATGGAGCATTTGCTACCAATAGGTATACGTTCCATTTTACCTGAAAAAGTTCGACGAGCCATAACTAGATTATGTTTCTTCTTCAGGGAAATTTGTAGTAAAGTGATCGATCCTCAGAAATTACCGACATTGCAGAGGGAAATTGTTGTTACTTTGTGTGAGCTTGAAATGTATTTTCCACCCTCGTTTTTTGATAGAATGGTTCACCTTACTATTCATGTTGTAAAGGAGACACAACTTTGTGGGCCAGCTTATATGAGATGGATGTATCCCATAGAACGATATATGAAAATATTAAAAGGGTACGTAAAAAGTAGAAGTCGACCAGAAGGTTGTATTGTTGAACGGTACATTGTCGAAGAAGCTGCTGAATTTTGTACTGAATATCTGTCCAATGTTGAATCCATAGGACTTCCCATGTCTCTTCATTCGAGAAGAATATCAAGAGAAAGGATAATTGGAAAGAGACTAATGACTATATCAAGGACATAATGGGAGCAGGCACAATTGTATGTTTTGCACAATGATGATGAGGTTCAACCGTATGTTACAATACACATGAATAAGTTATCTAGTTTGAACATGAATAAGAATCAAAATTGGATAACTCGAGACAACAATCAAAGTTTTATAACATGGTTAAATAATCACATAAAGTCAAAGTTTGATATAGACCCCAGATCAATTTCACAGAGATTGAGGTGGCTAGCAAATGGTCCGAGTTTACATGTCTTTTCTTACACTAGTTATGTAGTTAACAGCTAGACATTTTATACCAAAGAACAAGATGATCAAACCACTATACAAAATAGTGGAGTCACTCTCGTAGCTGAAGCGATGCATGTCTCAAGTACAAAAGACAAAAACTCAATATATGCAAATCTATCATATTTTGGGGTTCTTGAGCGTATATGGGAGTTAGACTATACAATGTTTCGTGTTCCCATATTTGGTTGCAAGTGGGTCGATAATTATAATGGCGTTCGGATTGATGAGTCAGGGTTCTTGCTTGTCGATTTTAATAGGGTGGGATATAAAGATGAGCCTTTTATTTTAGCGTCGCAAGCTCAACAAGTGTTTTATGTCACTGATCATGCTGATGATAAATGGTATGTTGTCCTATCGA